>NW_026732062.1:97500-340000 GCF_028476545.2 Physella acuta | reverse complement strand
TTGTTTAATGGGTTTTGCGTCACCTACGTCTACATCATGAGGTGGAACCTTCGCTTCTTTGGGGACATCCCCAAAAATAGAGGGAAATGTCTCAAATAACTGAGACAATCTATGGCTTTCCTCTGTGGACAAATGCATAAGGTGGACATTCAAATTATCTAAAAAGGAAGAATTTACCAATTTTGGGGGTTTCAATTTATCATGTATCACATCATCAGAAACATTTGAACATACAGGTAAAGTAATTTTAGCTGTGGAATGAAAATTGTTACAATTATCATAATACTTTTTCAGTGAGTTAACATGATACACTGTCTGTTTCTTTCTTCTGTCGGGCGTATTGACAACATAGTTCAAATCACTTAATTTTGAATGCACAGTAAAGGGTCCACAATATCTCAAGGATAACGCATTGTTCAGATTAGGCACTAGCACAAGAACTTTGTCGCCTGGATTGAATGTTCGTTTACAAGAACTCTTATCATACAGTCCTTTCATTCTCACTTGGGCCTTTCTTAAGTTCTTGTGAGCCATTTCGCACACGGCTTTCAGTCGAACGTGAAAATCGTCAAAGTTTTCCACAGGATGATCGCTGGTACCTGTCCACTGTTCGTGGATCAGCTTCAGGGGACCTCGGACAGAATGTCCAAACACAAGTTGAAAAGGCGAGTAGCCTAAAGAGTCCTGGACACAGTCCCTCGCAGCGAAAATAATCCAAGGAACCGTCTCATCCCATTGGGTGTTACTGTTAGCGAACGTTCTTAGCATGGTTTTGAGGGTTTGGTGGAACCTCTCAAGTACGCCTTGAGACTGAGGGTGGTAGGCTGAGCTGGTGATGTGGGTAACGCCTAGCTTGGCTAGTGCTTCCTGAAAATGGTGACTGGTGAAGTTGCTGCCTTGATCTGTTTGCACGATTCTAGGTAATCCAAAGGTAGTGAAGAACCGGGTCATGGCTCTGACTACAGTCTTTGCCTTAATGTTCCGTAAGGGAATCGCCTCGGGAAAACGGGTACTTGAACACATAAAGGTAAGTAGGTACTCGTTGCCCGCCTTGGTTTTAGGCAAGGGACCTACACAGTCCATGACGATTTTTGAAAAGGGTTCTTCTAATACAGGAATCGGACTCAAAGGGGCCCTAGGAATTGTCTGGTTTGGCTTTCCGGCCAACTGACAGTTCGAGCAACTTCTGCAGTAACGCGACACATCTTTTCTCATTCTGGGCCAAAAGAACAGTTCTTTGATCTTCGCCGTCGTTTTAGTGACTCCTGGGTGCGCTGACATTGGATGGTCATGTGCCAGCTTAAGTATTTCATGCCGATAAGGTGGAGGGACCCACAGCTGGTTTCTACCCAACCATGGTTCGGCTGGTGAGGCAATCACTGGTATAGCGCGACGAAAGAAGAGGCCGTTCTCGGAGAAATATTCTCCATCGTCAGATGATAGAGATTTTTCGACCGTTGCTTTGAGTTCTGCGTCGACTTGTTGAGCTTTAATGATGTCTTCCTGAGATATCCTCAGGGGTAAGCCCAGACTTGTGTTTTCTGGAAGCATAGACTCCAATTTGGGAGTCGAATTTCTTGACGATGATGGTAGGTGTGGTTCAGACGTTATGTCAGCCAATTGTTTGGTTTGGCTTCTTGTCACCGCGCATGCAGGATACAGTTCATTATCATTATCTGGAACTGTTGACAAAGGGTCTGAAACCGTACAGGGGTATACTTTGCTTCCCGCAAGGTCATTCCCTAGAAGTAGGTGTACTCCTGGGACAGGAATACTATCTATCACACCTAAAATGACCTCACCTTCGACGAGATGATGTTTCAGGGCAAACTTGTGTAGAGGGACTACAGTAGATTTTGTCCCCACTCCCTGGATAATGGAAATCCTTCCGGTGTTCGTCTCAGGTGTAATGTCCATTGAACTTTTCAAAAGGAGTGATTGTGACGCTCCTGTGTCTCTTAGGACGGTGATATTCCGCTGAGACAACGGATCACCTGGTTTGCTAATGATGGCTTCGGCAATAAAAGATGAAAAGTCAACTTTTCTCGATCCCTCGAGATCGGTAGACTCGGAAGAAACTGGATGGTGGCGAGAACAGTCAAAATGTGACTGCACATAATGTGTGGAGACTTGACTACCTTCTTGCGGACACTTAGGGTTAGAGTCCTTTAGAATTCTAGAGTTCATAGTTGAACTGGCTGCTTGAGGGGGTAGAGCATAGTGTGCAGAAGTACGCACCACCTCTCTGTTATATTGACGACGTTTGTAACAGTCCTTGACAAGATGACCAGGCCTTTTGCAGAACTGGCATACTGCTCGACGATTGAGAGTTGATCTTGGTTTCTCTCTGGACTGTAATGCCTTCACGTGTTGGCCAACAGGAGGATTGCTGCCAAAAAGGGGAAGCACAGGGTTGAGGCGGTTTCCTGACACTGGTGGTTTCTTATGCACCAACATATATGTGTCAGCCGACTCAGCAGCCTTCTGGATGTCAGTTATCTTGTTATCCAGTATGTGTAGTCGTATCTCTTCAGGCAGGGACGATAGGAATTCTTCCCTTAGGATAAGTGACCTGAGTTTCTCAAACTCAGAAACTTCCTCAGAGTGTAGCCACCTTGAGAATATTTTCTCCTTTTCAAAGAGAAATTCCACATATGATTGAGTGGGTGACTTGCGGAGTGTTCGGAATTTTGTCCGATAGGCCTCGGGCGTCAGTGCGTAGGCCTTCAAAATGGCAGTCTTGACCAAACTATAGTTATTTTGAACGTCGTGAGAGAGTGCCTGGTATGTTTTTGCAGCTTTCCCAGTAAGGACCGAACTCAATAAAGCAGTAATGGAAGTTTCGGGCCATTCACATGTCTTCGCTAAACTCTCAAATGAGTTAAAGAAAACGACCAAATCTGTTTCATCAAATTTAGGAACTAATTTCCCAAAATTGGCAATCACTTGCCCTACCGACAACTTTTTTGGATCTACCGGAGAAGTGACATCACTAACTTGACCAAACTCTAATTCCAACCTCCTCTTATCTAAAGCAATTTTAGCCTCTAACTCCTTTTCTTTTAATAAAAGCTCTCTCTCTTCTAGAGATTTCTCCTCGCGGAGTAATACATCCGCCAACAAACTTTCATCAAATACACCTTCATTAATGAAATGAACAACAATTTTATCTCTCAACACCTCTGACTTCTGCGTAACAGAATAATCCAATTTCAATTCCTTAACAACACTAACCAAAACTTTTCTACTCAACTTCTCTACATCTTCAACCGTGGGATTAGCCAAAAAAGATTCCATGACGCTAACTTTCAAAATCAAAACAAGCCTAGAGTCTCTAAATTAACACGGAGCGTTGGGCCGTGTACTTGACCTCCTATCGTGACACGTCTGGCTGTTGACCTAGATAACTCTATGCTTGCGCGCGCGTTGTAAGAACACTGCGCTACTGGATATAAAAACAACTAAATCCAACTAACCTTAGTATTTAACTGATATGACCAACAACTGGAACGACAGATTAAATCCCGGACGGGCCCCCACTTTGTAACGTCCTCTATCTATCAGCCAAATAGACGGTGAACGTCCCCGGATTCTTTTTTCGGGATCATATGCAAATGCCTTACGGCCTAAGTGGATGAACACTAACACAACGGCACACTAGGGCTCGAATTCTATGTCTAGGGTAAACTAGTGATACTATTGTAATTAACACTCATCCAATCTACATACAACTTTAATCAGCGAACACAGTTGTGGCAAAACACAAGGTTGAACTAGTTAAAATATTTAATGTATAAAATATCAAAACACAACTTACAAAATGTAGGAAAAACACTATCACAGATTTCTACACTGTCTAAATAACTACAGGCCACACAACACTGATAGCTTCTGGAATAACTCAGCGACGAGTAATATTATACTAGAAGCCTAAATCAACTTAAGAAAGCAAGGCACACACAGGACTTAGTTTCTCTCACGTTCAAATGGTCAGAGTCTATAGCCGGACAATATGGACGGCCTGGTCTGATCAAGGTAAAATCGCCCTGTAGACTGCCTGCGACAAATCTCAAATGGAGACTCACAGATCACTCAAGGCCACCTGAGCTACTGTTATCGTGCTGGTTGTGTTTCCTATGGTGTGACACTTTACGTGGTTCTAACCACTAGGCCACTAGTGGTGTTCCTAACCACTATGCCACACTACTCGGCAGCCAGCCGAGTTTCTAAGCCACTAGACCACTAGGCACCATAGACTCTACTCAGTTTCTCACCGAGTATTCGAACCTCGGCCGCCGCCGTGGCGCGCCGAGATCCTAGCCATTGAGCTATGGGGTAGTCATCTGACCAGAATCATTCAATCAGATCTTAATGGAAAATTTCTATGTCTTAGACCCCTTAATAAGTCAGTGGAAATTTTCCGGTTGTTGCACAATCACTCCATATAAGGAATTATACAATGTCAAAATAAAAATAGAACCTGACTCGACCTAAGTAGGTCACAATATTAATATATATATATATTAATATATTAATATATATATATATATATATATATATATATATATATATATATATATATATATATATATATATATGCTTTTATATGGCTACTAACGTACCTAAGGTAATATGTAGCAGTAAATCCAGGGAATTCTTTTAGAAAGACAAAACAAATGTAAGGATACATCTGAATTCTGAGTGTTTTCTATTTAGTTTTAATACATTGACATCACACGTTGCATGATTTGATGTAAGTGTCAACACTGTTGGTGGGGTTGCACTTTTTACGGTCAACTTTACCACGCAGAGTTACTTAAATGAAAATTCAAATGTATTAGTATTTCATGTGTTTTATTAGACTTTCAGAAAAATAATTTACATTGTTCAAAAAAAAAAAAAGATAGAGACACGCCATTGATGAAGAGCTGTAATAGGACATTTAATTTTCTCGTTAATATTTAACAGTTTCGAATACAAGGAAAAATGTTATTCAAATTTTAAAAAAAAATTACTGATTAATACATAATTGACAGGTTATTTCATAATTAGATTAGATGGCGATTAGACTGGGATTGGGCATATCTTGCTCATTTGTTGAGACGTTTCTAAGTTGTGAGAACCCTGCCTTTCATTAGCCAATCAGAAGTCAGTACACACAGATAGACAGCCAATAAGCATTGAGTACACATAAATGATCCCAGAAGGATGACTCACTTCTAATTATAGTTGTTCAGTTAATTACATCCAGCCTATTGACATGTATGTTGTATAAGCAGTTAGCGTCATGAAAGATATTTGCTTTACCTGTAGACGCCATCATTACAGTTGGCACAAGTCAAGCTATTACAGTTTACAAAAAATAAACATAATTATGGTCATAATTTTAGGTAATTAGTTCGTATAATTATTACTAATAGCGGCGTTTGTCAATATATTACAATTATCACTAATAGCGGCATTTGTCAATATGCTAAATTATGCTAAATGCTAAATACCTGGGCTGTGCAAATTAAGACTCTCATTAAAACTGTAATTAAAACTGTAATTAAACAGAAGTGACGTAGGTGATTTTGCTCTACATATTTATATGATCCACTTTGTTTTGTTAATATTTATCTTTTTCATCGACCACGCCATTTAAACTAAAATTTAGAATATAATATACGAATAGAGACTTTAAACCCACATTTTAAAACATGCGTGGGTGTGTGTGGTTGAAACCACATTTTAGTAGATGCGTGTGTATATGACTGAGCTCAGAATTTTATAATAATACAAGATATCCTTAAACACGTTTTTAAACCAAGATTTTAATGGAGTAGGCTAAATTACAAAATATTCTCACTTAGGACTTCAACAACATGAAATATCTAATGATTTATATACTAAATATATTGATCAATTACTAATACGTTGGTCCAACAAATGCATTAGTTGGCCACTTGTTGCCTGTACGGCCCTCTATTTTTTTATTTAATTTCCCGTAAATCCCCCAGACACTGATGGAGCTCGTTCTGAGGATGACTTAATCCTAACGCTTGGATAATCCGCCCTCCCCCTCCGCACAACTGCAGCAGAATAACGTCCAAGATGGCGAGCGAAGCCGAACCGATTGACCTTGACCAGCTGAAGCGCAGGGAGCTCGCGCTGACCATCCCCGTCCACCTGGTCGTTGCCGGCCTCGGGCTGGTCAGCAACGTCATCAACATCCGGGTCTTCCTCAGGCTCTGCCTCAACAACAGCATGGCCGTGGGCGTGTTCAGCTTCTCCTTGACCGACCTCCTGATCACGTGCCTCCAGCTGGGCGTGTCCGCGTGTTTCCTGGCCCACTACCTGTGCCCAGTCAGCCCCCTGGATCTGTGGAACCTGGAGACGTTCACCATTGGCTGGCTCCGGTACGCCTGCTACTACATCTCCTGCTGGGTCATCACCATGGTCGCCGTCGAGAGGTGCTTCGAGGACTCTATCCACTTCAAGTAAAAGGCGATTTTCTGAAATCACCAGAATCGGTCATACAATATAAATAAATACACACTGAATAGAATAGTATATAAACAAAATAATACAGTTCAATAATTAGTTACGGTTCCCCAGGTGTGCCCTTCTCTCAGAAAATGTCTTCACCACCTCCTGTTTGACATCAGCTGTTAAGAATTCTTTCTCAATACTAATCATAGCTAGATTTGTTAGCCTCCCACTTTCTCAATACTAATCATAGCTAGATTTGTTAGCCTCTCATTTGACATTTAGGACCTTAAATGTGTTTTAATCAATTGAAGTTTAGAAAAAAACCTTTCACAACTAGCGATTGAAAACGCAATTGTGAGAAGTATCCTATATGCTATACATACTGTTGGGATTACATCACATCCGAATTCTATTAGTGATTGTAGTACATCTTTTGGCTCACACGGAACTGTGGATCCTGCAGCTCGAATGAGTATCACAAAGTCAACAATTTCATCAAACAAGCTTGCACCCGTACCGTCGTTGTCGTAGAATTTAGCAAATTCTTCACAATCGCATTTCAATTGCTGTTTCTCCTTTTCGTCGTCTATTTTAACAGAATTTAGATTCAACAAAAACGAAAACCGGTTTTTCAAAACTTCAAGCCGAACACTGCGATCATTAATTTCCATTTTTAACCGATTGATAATCTCATGCATTACTCGGTTGATTTCCTGCTGTGCCGTTAGTCCAACATCTCTTGTTGTTTCACCAGCCATCATATTCCTTCTCCTTGTTCGAGCTATAGGTATTTCCCATTTGTCACAATATTCATTTGATGAAATTATCGCGGTGTTAATTATATCTTCAGCCTTTAAGTTTAATATTTCAGCTAGCCCTTTTAAATCTTGGGGTGCTTGATGAAATCCCATTTTCCGATCTTGTAATCGTTTTGAAACTTTGTGCACTGCTGCTAAAATAGCACACCAAAAATTCAACAAAGACAAAAAGTTAAACTACTGAATAGTGTTTAAAAGCGATCCAGCGTCAGACTTTGTATCTGTTGAAAAATCTCCTTCTTGTAAATGTTCAAGGCTAGAAATTATACTCTTTCTTGTAAAACGTCGAGATTTGCACGATTACAAGACTTTCTCTATGCTTCGTATATACGAGACAGTAAAAATACTTATTTGGAAATTAAAAAAAAATGTATTAGTAACGCGGAACAAGTTAATGCGACATACATACTCATTATAACGAGGGCATTATAACGATCTTTCCAAACATTGAGGGCAATCAAGTTAGAACTGGCCTGTTCGCTTGCTGATTTTTCCTCTTGGCGGGCGATGGTAAGAGAACGACGGAGTGTAAATATTATAACGGATCCTGTAAAAAAATAACAAAGAAGAACTTGTAAAATAACATTGTCATATGTAAACATATTTTAACTGAAAACATTAATTTTTTAATTATTAAAATAAAAAAAAACTATTTACCTCCAATAAAAAAAACAATTATTGATAGTTGATAGTATGCAATCTTTTCCTTGAAATCTGCTATTTCTAATTCCTTGGATTTTACTTCTTTACTTTTGTTTTCACTCTCCTTCCAACATGTTTCCCTATCCTTCAAACACGTATCCCACCTTCCTGTAATTATTTTAAGTTTTTCTTCCACAGTTAGGTCTGTTAACGAGAAACGTGCATCAGCATTCACAAGAAATTGTTGAAACAGGACCAATGACTGTGGGATACATTTATATATCATTAATATGTATATAAGAGAAAAATAACATATATATCATCGGGAGTGAAGGGGAGGGGATGGCTTAGTTTAGCGATGCAAGAAAAATGGCTTACCATCATGAGAGGACTTTTCCCATACAGATAAATTATTGCCGCTGACAGATACCTGTATAAAAAGTATACATTTATTTTCAGTGTTTACGAAATAATGCATGTTTAAGGTAAATAATTGACTATTTATTTTCGTTAGTATCGAAAAGAGTAGGCAAAAACTCTAAATAATACTACGTGTGTTTCCGTGTTTTCCCTTAAATCATAACCAATCTGAACCTAACAAAGGCAAAGGAATCATGGGATATTTCAGCAAGATGCTGGAGGTTTTTACATTTTCCTGAGAACATCTGCTACTATCTCACAAGCAACATGCCCAATACAGACTGTGGCAAAACACAAAACAACAACAGACATACCGTAGAGAAGAGGAAAGCAGAAAGGAGACAATTATATCGTGAAGAACAACAGTACAAGAACAGGCAAGAGCCGAAATCGAAATAAAACAGAATCTTTAACCGGCAGAGGGAAATGGATTTTCAAACATAAACTGCTAATAGATTGGACCGTAGCTTTTACTGATAATTTAAGCTGAATGGTTGCCTATTTGTATACGATCATAAACTGTAAAGCCGTTAACATTGACTAATAATATAACATTTTTAGGTTTACTAAAATAGGTCTGCATTACTTAAAGAAATCTATTATACTACAACACAATAAATAAATAGACATTACATTGAAGATATTATTCTTCTGCTACAAACAATGTCGCAAATGTTATCAATACCTTTTTAGGATTCACTTACACAAATGGTGTGACCTGGATGCAGCTGCTCTCTTTGCGCGCAGCTCTATCCTCAAAGGTTCCAGAGTTTTCGACAGAGAGCAGAGTATCGACTTGTCCCATCTGAGGGCTTTGCTCCATGAGTTCAGCATTGAAGTGACGCTCCAGGGTCGGGCTGGTGGTGGACAAGATCATGATGGGGTTGCCGGTAGAGCAGGAACACTTCCCCTGGGTACGTGTGCTGTTCCCACAGGCGCTCATCTGGCAGGGGTACCCGAACAGTTGGCACGTCTGTGGAGACAAGGGGCGTGTTTACATAAAGCATATTTTGTGTAGTCTTGGGATGATACAGAGAGCAGAATATACACGGGGCATATGTTTTTTTTAGCTTTGTGATCATGAAGATTAAAGGTAGGATTAAAGGTAGGATTATGGTTATGATTTCTAGTTATACAAGGAAACTTGAATTTTTGTGAGCACAAAGCATTAGCCAAACACGCCAAATACAAATGTCACAAACACACTAACTAGAAATGTCACAAACACACTAACTAGAAATGTCACAAAAACACTAACTAGAAATGTCACAAACACGCCAACTAGAAATATCACAAACACGCCAACTAGAAATATCACAAACACGCCAAGTAGAAATGTCACAAACACACTAACTAGAAATGTTACAAACACACCAACTAGAAATGTTACAAACACAAAAACTAGAAATGTCTCAAACACGCCAACTAGAAATATCCCAAACACGCCAAGTAGAAATATCACAAACACGCCAAGTAGAAATATCACAAACACGCCAACAAGAAATGTCACAAACACGCCAACTAGAAATATCACAAACACGCCAACTAGAAATATCACAAACACGCCAAGTAGAAATGTCACAAACACGCCAACTAGAAATGTCACAAACACGCCAACTAGAAATATCACAAACACGCCAAGTAGAAAAGACACAAACACGCCAACTAGAAATGTCACAAACACGCCAACTAGAAATGTTACAAATGGCTACCCACCTCTTGCCATGATGACGATTGGCTACAGTCCGCACTTGAATTAGATTGAAACAAAGTGTCGTGGGTGCACCTGCCCTCCTCGTGTGCAGCTCTGTCTGCAAATGTCCCCATTACAAAGCCAGTGTTCTTGCAGTTGGCGTCGTTCGTCCATTTTTTCTCATAGCCGACAATACTCAGATCAAGGGAACCAGTGCTACTGACGACATCTGTGTATAACAACATCAAATACTCAGTTGAAGGGAACCAGAGCTAAGTACAGCATCTGGGTATAACAACATCAAATACTCAGTTCAAGGGAACCAGAGCTAAGTACAGCATCTGGGTATAACAACATCAAATACTCAGTTGAAGGGAACCAGAGCTAAGTACAGCATCTGGGTATAACAACATCAAATACTCAGTTCAAGGGAACCAGAGCTAAGTACAGCATCTGGGTATAACAACATCAAATACTTTTAGGGCAGGACTAGAATTATGGCGAGGTTTAACTTATAGGGCTGGGCTAGAATTATCGCGAGGTTTAACGTATAGGGCTGGGCTAGAATTATGGCGAGGTTTAACTTATAGGGCTGGGCTAGAATTATGGCGAGGTTTAACTTATAGGGCTGGGCTAGAATTATGGCAAGGTTTATCATATAGAGCTGGGCTAGAATTATGGCGAGGTTTAACTTATAGGGCTGGGCTAGAATTATGGCGAGGTTTAACTTATAGGGCAGGGCTAGAATTATGGCGAGGTTTAACTTATAGGGCTGGGCTAGAATTATGGCGAGGTTTAACTTATAGGGCTGGGCTAGAATTATAGCGAGGTTTAACTTATAGAGCTGGGCTAGAATTATGGCGAGGTTTAACTTATAGGGCTGGGCTAGAATTATGGCAAGGTTTAACTTATAGGGCTGGGCTAGAATTATGGCGAGGTTTAACTTATAGGGCTGGGCTAGAATTATGGCGAGGTTTAACTTACCGGGTAGAAAACCAAGGCAGATGAGCAGAGCAAACTTGAACATTTTCTCCATGAGTTCACGTCTTGTAACCAGAGTTGTCGACATAAAAATCTAGAAAATTATACCAAATAATTTGTTTTCATTTGGTCAGCGTAGGCAGGGGTGGGGGGGGGGGGGTCATAACCCCCCCCCCCCTAATAGACCCCGGTATATATATAAAAAGTATGAGGCGGGTGCAAATCGAAAGTTTGAGGGGGGGTGCAAATCTAAAGTTTGAGGGGGGGGGGGGTGCAAATCGAAAGTTTGAGGGGGGGGGGTGCAAATCGAAAGTTTGAGGGGTGGGGGGGAGGGGGCAGCAAATCGAAAGTTTGAGGGGGGGGGGTGCAAATCGAAAGTTTGAGGGGGTGGTGCAAATCGAAAGTTTGAGGGGGGGGGGTGCAAATCGAAAGTTTGAGGGGGGGGGGGGGGGGAGCAGCAAATCGAAAGTTTGAGGGGGGGTGCAAATCGAAAGTTTGAGGGGGATGGTGCAAATCGAAAGTTTGAGGGGGGGTGCAAATCGAACCCCCCCCCCCCCCCCCCCCCCCCTTGAGACGATCCTGGCTACGCCACTGCCAGCCGCCTTTATTATTCCCTTTATTATCCTTCTGCGCAGTGTTTCTTCCAGACTTTTTTCTCCGGGGGGGGGGGGGGGGCACTTGAAATTTTCGGGGGGGGGGGGCGGTAAACTTCGGGGGGGGGGGGGGCGGTAAAACTTTCTTCGGGGGGGGGGCGGACACTGTTAAAAGTATATATTTTCTATATAAATTATATAAATTTCATTTCGTTCGGGGGGGGGGGGGGGGGGGCGGTAAAAAATTTTTTGGTGGGCCTATAGATTTATTCCTCTAGCATAGTAAAGGTATCCAATAGATACTAAAGTGACCCACGCTTTTCTTTATAGTTATTTAAATAGTAGTCTATAGTTTATTTTCTACTTTTTAGTGCATTATAACATTAAAGCTTGTTATTAAAACGTTTTTTATGAATTATTTTTTTATTCTATACAACCAATGAGAAGCATTTCTGCAATGGATTAAAAGCCTTAGCGTAATGTGTTTATAATATTTTAGCAACTGAGTTTTAAAGAATCCAGCATTCGTGCCTAATTAAATAGTTTACCCAACCAGTTGTTCCTTCTTCGATATAATATTATGATGTTTTTATCCTTGATTTGTGTTGTTTCGCTTATCGGGCGCCATGCACCATGATCACGGAAATACACGCCATTGGCGCGGCTTGTTCAATGAAAAAACTATTTGGCTCGAGATTTCGGGAATTTCCGGAGGTCGTTTGAAGAAAGTGTATCTGTACAAGGACGCTTTGGTTGTTGTGTAACAACCACCGTTGGATTTTTTCAAATGAAGAAAAGAAACTGTATCAAAATGTCAACATCATACGCAACCCTCAGAGGTCAACATTTTTGCAGTGCATTGTCTATACTGCTCATATTATAAACTTACAGATTTATTTCAAATAATTTTATATTTAAAAAAACAACGATTTAGTTGGAAAAAGAAAATTATCAAATTAATAGAAATAAGCTGATTGAGCTGCAGTACCAGCTGACCCGCATCTTCATCAACTACTGGAGGAAGCAGCAACAGCAAGCACCGTACCAGCTGACCAGCATCTTCATCAACTACTGGAGGAAGCAGCAACAGCAAGCACCGTACCAGCTGACCCACATCTTCATCAACTACTGGAGAAAGCAGCAACAGCAAGCACCGTACCAGCTGACCCGCATCTTCATCAACTACTGGAGGAAGCAGCAACAGCAAGCACCGTACCAGCTGACCCACATCTTCATCAACTACTGGAGAAAGCAGCAACAGCAAGCACCGTACCAGCTGACCCACATCTTCATCAACTACTGGAGGAAGCAGCAACAGCAAGCACCGTACCAGCTGACCCGCATCTTCATCAACTACTGGAGGAAGCAGCAACAGCACGAACCGTACCAGCTGCCGGAGGTCCACGTGCAGAGAATGCCCAGCGAGCTTGACCACCTGCTGGTGCGAGACTTGTTCTTGGACTACACCTTGATCTATCCTATGATGTTTATCGGCATCTTCAGCTTCACCGCCTCGGCCATTGTTGAGGAGCGGGAGACGAAGACCAAGGTCTAATCCTACTCGTGGCTGTAAGTATAGCTGTAATGGTCTCACCCTACACGTGGCTGTAAGTTTAGCTGTAATGGTCTCACCCTACACGTGGCTGTAAGTTTAGCTGTAATGGTCTCACCCTACTCGTTGCTGTAAGTATAGCTGTAATGGTCCCACCCTACTCGTGGCTGTAAGTATAGCTGTATGTAATGGTCTCACCCTACTCGTGGCTGTAAGTATAGCTGTATGTAATGGTCTCACCCTACTCGTGGCTGTAAGTAGAACTGTAATGGTCTCACCCTACTCGTGGCTGTAAGTACAGCTGTAATGGTCTCACCCTACACGTGGCTGTAAGTTTAGCTGTAATGGTCTCACCCTACACGTGGCTGTAAGTTTAGCTGTAATGGTCTCACCCTACACGTGGCTGTAAGTTTAGCTGTAATGGTCTCACCCTACACGTGGCTGTAAGTATAGCTGTAATGGTCTCACCCTACTCGTTGCTGTAAGTATAGCTGTAATGGTCCCACCCTACTCGTGGCTGTAAGTATAGCTGTATTTAATGGCCTCACCCTACTCGTGGCTGTAAGTATAGCTGTATGTAATGGTCTCACCCTACTCGTGGCTGTAAGTAGAACTGTAATGGTCTCACCCTACTCATGGCTGTAAGTATAGCTGTAATGGTCTCACCCTACTTTTGGCTGTAAGTTTAGCTGTAATGGTCTCACCCTACTCGTGGCTGTAAGTATAGCTGTAATGGTCCCACCCTACTGGTGGCTGTAAGTTTAGCTGTAATGGTCTCACCCTACTCGTGGCTGTAAGTAGAACTGTAATGGTCTCACCCTACTCATGGCTGTAAGTATAGCTGTAATGGTCTCACCCTACTTTTGGCTGTAAGTTTAGCTGTAATGGTCTCACCCTACTCGTGGCTGTAAGTATAGCTGTAATGGTCCCACCCTACTCGTTGCTGTAAGTTTAGCTGTAATGGTCCCACCCTACTGGTGGCTGTAAGTTTAGCTGTAATGGTCCCACCCTACTCGTGGCTGTAAGTATAGCTGTATGTAATGGTCTCACCCTACTCGTGGCTGTAAGTTTAGCTGTAATGGTCCCACCCTACTGGTGGCTGTAAGTTTAGCTGTAATGGTCCCACCCTACTCGTGGCTGTAAGTTTAGCTGTAATGGTCCCACCCTACTCGTGGCTGTAAGTTTAGCTGTAATGGTCCCACCCTACTGGTGGCTGTAAGTTTAGCTGTAATGGTCCCACCCTACTCGTGGCTGTAAGTTTAGCTGTAATGGTCCCACCCTACTCGTGGCTGTAAGTTTAGCTGTAATGGTCCCACCCTACTGGTGGCTGTAAGTTTAGCTGTAATGGTCCCACCCTACTCGTGGCTGTAAGTTTAGCTGTAATGGTCCCACCCTACTCGTTGCTGTAAGTTTAGCTGCAAAGGCCCAGTGGTAGACGCTGACATTTAAATATTCTAATGTAGGTCAGCAAAACTCTATGTAGGTCAACTAGCATTTAAACTGTATGTAGGTCAGCTAACAAGCTATGAAAGTTGGTCAGCTAACTTTTATACACTAGAGAAAAAAAAATGCACAAAATCCTCTCAGCTTTAGGTGTTTATTGTATGTATAGATATCATATGATATGGCAAGTAATGATAGATGGTTACATGGTTCACACATAATTAAGTGGTTACATGGTTACAATGTCACATAATCAAGTGGTTACATGGTTAACAGAATGAAGTGGTTACATGGTTACACTGTCACATGTGTCATGGTTAGATGATTCATGCGGAACTGGTTACAATGTCAGATGGCTATGTAATGGTGGTTAAGGAAACTATTCGAGCTTTGTTGACAAAGTATCGTGTCCCCCCCCCCCAATAAAAACAACTGCCCACCCCCGGGCTAGATGAATGTACTTAAGAGAGCCTGTATGTTAGTGTCATCTTTGGCTGACACCTCCATAAACGTCATCTTGTTCAGGTAAGCAAACACCTCACCTGCCTAAAAGGTGAAAAAAAAAAGTGAAAGTTCATTGACCTGATGTGATGGAGAAACTGGTCAACTTTACATCAATAAGTACTACCTAACAGACACAAGACTGTGCTTTCTTGTCAAACTTTGCTGATCTTGTACTTACACATTATACATTTTTAGAACAACACTTTTTCGGATCTATGTAAATAAAATAGATGCACAACAAAGGGCAATAACTCACCGTTCTGTGCACCTCCCTTTGCTTGGAGTTGTCTGTCTTGTTGCCCACTAGCACTAGTCTGGAGGCGCCAAGTAACATCGTCTTGACCAGTCTCACCCAGTCTTTGGCTTCCAGAAAACTTGCCTGGAGGAGGGGAAACACAGCTCAATTAAAATCTGGGGTTAAAATACGGCCCTAAAAGTTAACTATTTATATTTAAATTGTACAAGGTTTTATATATTTTGAGCTCAAGTTTAGTATTAACAATATCGATGTTAATTAAACTGTGCTTAATGCATTTTTCATAAATGTATTTTAAACTATGAATAAAGAGAAAAACCACAGCGATTAAACAATAATGTTATAAATATATTAAAGCACTAATGATAATGTCAGATGATATAAATATGAAAGGTAAATCAGAGGCGTAGCGAGGGGGGGTACATATGTCCCCGGGCGCCAAAATGTGTTGGAAAAAAACAAATTATAAATAGCTTGAGGGGGGTGCAAATTGAAAGTTTGAGGAAGGGGTGTGCAAATCGAAAGTTTGAGAGGAGGGGAACAAATCGAAAGTTTGTGGGTGGTGCAAATTGAAAGTTTTTCCCCGGGAAGGATCGCTACGCCTCTGAGGTAAATTACAAGTGTTAATTATGTAATTAAATTTTTTTAACTTTCGTTTTGGGAACATTTTTTTTTCAAAAGCAAGTTATGTCAAAACTGACTACCGATTTCTATGTGTGAAACTCTCCATGAAATATGAAGGATGCCCATTTAAAAATATTAGAATTCCAGACTATTTTTAAAAAATGGCTCACGTGGTCGGTGACATCATAGACGATCATGACGTAGTTGGACAGGCTGGCGTGGAGGGCGTCAACCTGGTCCTGTATGGTGGTGGCCACTGAGGGGTCAAGGAACATCTCGCTCGTGTCAAGGAACCGGATGTTGACAGTCCGCCCGGGGTGGGGGTCGGAGGGTCGGTCCACCACCACCTGGGATCGCTCCACTGTAGGAGAGAACAAAGGTCGAGGTCATCAAGACAGAGGGCAAAGTATCAAGGTCAGCCGGTTGAGATCGATGTTTAACCTGTCTAGTTCAATATATCTAATGTCACGGTATCATGATAATTATATCAAGGTCAACACGACATAGTCAATGCGTCAAGGTCACCATGTGTGAGTTACAAGCCAACGTGAAAATCCAATACAATCACGCACTCAGACCTAATTAGACGCGCTAGTAATTACCTAGCTCATCGGCTGTGGGTAAGGTCAAGGTTAAAAAAAAATTAACTGGGGTAAAATGGCTGAAAAAAACGAAATATAAGGTAACTCTTATCGCACTGTGTCCAGGGACATAACTGAAGTTAACATTTGTCAAGGGACGTTACTGTTACATGTTTAATTGTCTCACACACATGTATTGGTTGTAGAATGTCAAATGTTTTCATGTAAACACACTGCTTTTTATCAAATAACAGGGGAAGGCAATAACATAGAGGTCAACCTTATAGGTCAACATGGAGGTCACCATATTGTTCGCCATACAGACCAATAATTAGGTCAACACGGATGTCAACATTTAGGACACTATATACGTCAAACAATGATTAGGTCACCATTAGGTCATGTAAGTTAACAGGTAGGTCACTATATGGGTAAACGTGTCTGCCGCGATATAGCTGTAGCGGGAGTAGATAAACCTAGGTCATATGTAAGTAGGAACCTATGTAAGTAGGGACATATGTAAGGTGGGACCTATGTAAGTAGGGACATGTGTAAGTAGGGACCTATGTAAGTAGGGACCTATGTAAGTAGGGACATATGTAAGTAAGGACATGTGTAAGTAGGGACCTATGTAAGTAGGGACCTATGTAAGTAGGAACCTATGTAAGTAGGGACATGTGTAAGTAGGGACCTATGTAAGTAGGGACCTATGTAAGTAGGGACATATGTAAGTAAGGACATGTGTAAGTAGGGACCTATGTAAGTAGGGACCTATGTAAGTAGGGACCTATGTAAGTAGGGACATGTGTAAGTAGAGACCTATGTAAGTAGGGACCTATGTAAGTAGGGACATATGTAAGTAGGGACCTATGTAAGTAGGGACCTATGTAAGTAGGGACATGTGTAAGTAGAGACCTATGTAAGTAGGGACCTATGTAAGTAGGGACCTATGTAAGTAGGGACATGTGTAAGTAGAGACCTATGTAAGTAGGGACCTATGTAAGTAGGGACATATGTAAGTAGGGACCTATGTAAGTAGGGACCTATGTAAGTAGGGACATGTGTAAGTAGAGACCTATGTAAGTAGGGACCTATGTAAGTAGGGACATATGTAAGTAGGGACCTATGTAAGTAGGGACCTATGTAAGTAGGGACATGTGTAAGTAGAGACCTATGTAAGTAGGGACCTATGTAAGTAGGGACATGTGTAAGTAGGGACATGTGTAAGTAGGGACATGTGTAAGTAGAGACCTATGTAAGTAGGGACCTATGTAAGTAGGGACATATGTAAGTAGGGACCTATGTAAGTAGGGACATGTGTAAGTAGGGACATGTGTAAGTAGGGACATGTGTAAGTAGAGACCTATGTAAGTAGGGACATGTGTAAGTAGGGACCTATGTAAGTAGGGACATGTGTAAGTAGGGACATATGTAAGTAGGGACCTATGTAAGTAGGGACATATGTAAGTAGGGACATGTGTAAGTAGGGACCTATGTAAGTAGGGACATATGTAAGTAGGGACATGTGTAAGTAGGGACCTATGTAAGTAGGGACATGTGTAAGGTGGGACCTATGTAAGTAGGGACATATGTAAGTAGGGACATGTGTAAGGTGGGACCTATGTAAGTAGGGACATATGTAAGGTGGGACCTATGTAAGTAGGGACATATGTAAGTAGGGACATATGTAAGTAGGGACCGATGTAAGCTGGGACACCTATGTAAGAAGAGACACATGTAAGTTTGGTTCTATATAAGTTGGGACCTATGTAAGCGGGTAGGGATTATGTAACGGGCCATAATGTAAGCACCTACCTCCAAAAGTCCTGAAGTACTCATGTCTGAAGTCAGCCTCTCGGTAATGTAAGCACCTACCTCCAAAAGTCCTGAAGTACTCATGTCTGAAGTCAGCCTCTCGGTAATGTAAGCACTTACCTCCAAAGGTCCTGAAGTACTCATGTCTGAAGTCAGCCTCTCGGTAATGTAAGCACCTACCTCCAAAGGTCCTGAAGTACTCATGTCTGAAGTCAGCCTCTCGGTAATGTAAGCACCTACCTCCAAAAGTCCTGAAGTACTCATGTCTGAAGTCGGCCTCTCGGTAATGTAAGCACCTACCTCCAAAAGTCCTGAAGTACTCATGTCTGAAGTCGGCCTCTCGGTAATGTAAGCACCTACCTCCAAAAGTCCTGAAGTACTCATGTCTGAAGTCGGCCTCTCGGTAATGTAAGCACCTACCTCCAAAAGTCCTGAAGTACTCATGTCTGAAGTCGGCCTCTCGGAACCTCCGCACGATGGAACTTTTCCCCACCCCCGGCTCGCCCACCACGGTCACCGTGACACAGTGGACAGTCTGGGGGTCAGTAGGGCAAGGTGACCTGGATCTGGGGACACAGTTGGTGTCTTTAGATAGGAAAGTAACTACACACATCGACGAGAGGCGTCTTTCCTACTACATTGTATATTAATACAACAAAAAATAAATACTGACATCGGGGGGCCTTAAAATCAATTGGAATTGGTTCGTATATAAAAATGTTAAATAGACATATAAAATACATTAGGCCTAGGTGTGATTTTACCGATAACTAGGCCTATAACCTAGGTCTAATGGTTTTTTTAAAATGGACAACGTTTTATGAAGACATAGCTGAGTAGCGGTGTAGTAGGCTTACAGACAGCGGGATGGTGTAGTTACAGTATAGCACTGGTAAGCTGTGTGGTGTGCTGTAGATGTGTAGGGCTTTAGTGGTTCGAAATCGATACACAGTTATAACAAGCTTTAAGTAGCCAATTTTAGTCATACGAGCCGACCCGCTGCGTATCATACTCCGCTATTTAGTTGTTTTTTTTTCTACTTTTCAGTAATTTATAATTTGTGAATTCGACAGTACCAATGCTGCCATTGAAAATATTTGCTTAAAAACACTGCCCCCCCCCCCCCCCATGTGAAAGCAGCCTCCTCTTAGTTACCTCCTCTAAGTTTAAAATCGTTTCAAACTAAATTATTTGCCCCTAATAGCCGTCACCAAACCCGTCTCTGTGATTGTAAAATGTAAACAGAGTGAACACCGCTCACCAGATCATGTGGGGGTGGGGTGGTAGTGATAGTGATAGAGAGGAAGAGAGATACTGCAAAGGCGCGCTTGCAGCTTGTTTTCTAACTGATCCCAGAAGAGAATTATATATATAGATGCTTACAAATTTAATTTACATAGCCTACAATATTAATATCTGAATAATTAGTCTACTCTCTTTAAAAATGTTTAGTATGTAGTCATTAGCCTGACACCCCTAAACTAAAAATGGACTCACCTTTGTTTAATGGCGCGCCTATATTCCTCCAGCAACATTTTTCTTTGTCGTCTGATAGAAATAGGTCCGTGAATGAAAAAACAAATCATAAGTCAGAGTTCGCAACGTGTGCGGCTGTCTCCCAGCCTGGATTCGAACCCTGGTCAACGTGAAGTTCCTCAAGTTGTGCGATCTGGTAGCATCGCTGTGCGTCTAGGCACCGAAGGTAGGCTAGCACGCTGTAGCACGCTCTAGGCTACTGATGGTCGACTGGTTGAGAGCCCACATATACATAAAAAATTCCGAGTTTGAAGTTTACATTTTAATTACCGGTAGTTCATGATTAATAAGCCCTACTTCACTACAATAATGTATTTTAATTACATTCAAGTAACTAGTAAAATAAAAAACTGGCAGACGTGTAGTAGTCGACACAGCCAGACGACCAATCGCCTGATGTGGTCAGCAGGCGGTCAGCACAGCTGTAGGCTCGAGGCAAGCGAAGATACTGATGAGCGTGTCGGAATATGGGTCAGCGGTCAAGGCTGACGAATTGAAAGCGGCGGTTATGTCCCTTGGAGGGTTGGTCGGTGATCTAAAGTGCGACAAGAATAAATTAGGGGTGAGGGGGGAGGGGGGGGGGGGCTAGAATTAGCGGAAGGTTATTCAGTCAGGTAACTCTTAATCTTATGGTGAAACGAAAGGCGGGTCTGAGGAGGGGGGGGGGGGGGGGGTGGGAGGTCGCGACACGACGTGAGATGACATGAGATCAGATAATGCGACGAAGCCCAGAGTAAAATGAAATTATGGGATGGTTAGGGAGGGATCTGGAGAAGCAGGGATAGACGCTGAGCTAACGGGTGATATTTCGCTGACAGAAATATGCGAAATATTTATTCGTACAACAGTGGCGACAGGAATAATGGCTACACTAATGTCGCTAGATTTATGGCTACAATAATGTCGCTAGATTTATGGCTACAATACTGTCGCTAGATTTATGGCTACAATAATGTATCTAGATGGATGGCTACAATAATGTAGCTAGATTTATGGCTACATAATATAAGATACAATCTTATCTTTAGAACAGTACTTTAGATGGAAGTGGTGACAAGCCATTACGTTCTATAAAGAGCAACACAAATATGAATTAATCCCAAAATAATGAATAGTTTTGTTGAACCGTATGCTGAAATGTAATCATTTTTATTGAGCTAACAAGTTAATTTAATGATCCAAATTTATAACGAACAATTCCAGCATTAACTTGTTTTTCTTTTTAAAATAAAAATCATCCATCAAGAAAGATAACTTTTAACTTCTAAAAGCCAAAGACATTAACTTGATTATTTCCCTTGGTACTGCATGTCGCCATTCAAACACGCTGGAGTTGTGTTCTATTTTCTACGTGACGTAGAACGATGAACATCTTTCAGTAAGTTTAGAGACGTGGCCGGGCAGGGATCTGAACCTGGGATGCTTGGTTTAAAATTCTACTTCTGTATTTCTCATTATTTTCTCTCCACCCTTTTTTCTTGGTGGCCATATTGAAAATTATTAGAAGTCGCTAGTGTTTTCCAACAAAGAGGATTTTAGAGAATCGCATCTGGGCTAGATAATTTGGCTTCGGTTGGGGGAGGGTAATTTAAAATAAAATCTAGTCATAGAACTACCACTCATTTAGTTTAAATTGTGCTGTCGACAATCATAATTAGTCTTTCACGCGCGCTGTAGTACTCACATCACGAGTGTTTTCAAGTACACCAAGCACGTGACCTTGTGTTTAAAGTACGTCTGCTTTGTTTTGCACTTTATTTACTGGTTCGATACAAGCCACATATTAACCCAAACTTTAACCCTAACACTTTCACTACTAGTATAGTACATACCACATAGTGCCGTCAAACCTATAAAACAATTCGCGGAGAAAAAATGAAATAAAAGGTTTGTGTCTCTTTATCCTTTGTATTTTTATTAAATAAATTCTAGTCAGTCTAATTCTTGTGACATTTTTATTGCCAATTTTCCTTTAACATTTTCTCTCTGTGACACTTGTACCTAAAATGACAAGAAACTGACTCCTTTCTAAGACACGACCTTCAACATCAGTGGGGGTATTTCATCACACTTAGCAATTACGTTTTGTTTGACAATTTGTCAAAAACCCATTTCCTCTTGTTAATTAGTTACCGCCCTTGTTATTGATGTCAAAGACTGACCAGATCCGTGGATGGCCAATTAAAATGTCACTTACCTGTAATTAAACTTTAAAAAAAAATACAATAAACCAATTACAATTCTTTAAAGCGCGGACTAATTCTACTATTATTTCGATTTTCTCAGGAGAATTAAAAACAGGTGTCAAATTTACTACCAAGGGCGGTAATCGCTGACACCTGCTGTCCGCGGCGAGTTGTTCCCCACGGTGGTCCCCCTTTGTTTATCCGCGAGAAACCTCGTGAAACGCCGTGATGTCACAGGTCAGCGCCGCCGGCGTGAAGTCGACGCCGTCCAAACACGGTTGACCGTTGACACGCCGCTGGGCGGGCGGGACGTTGACTTTCGGTAGCAGACGGCCGTGACACGCTAACGGTTTGGGTCCAAGTTTTACACCTTTAACAACACGGCGCTACAGTCTATTAAACTTTTAAAAGTGAAGTTTTGAAAAAAAAAAAAAACACGGAGAAATACGTCTAAGAAGTATAGTTACACACAAGTGGCCGCTACATTGAGATTTATACACCATCTGTTTTATTTCTAATCCTCTAAACATTATATAAAACAACAAAATAAATGCCTTCCAACAAGAAGCATAAATAATATAGAATCTAATAAAAAATAACATTTTAAAATAAAAGGACTCTTATTTTTAAAAGTATATATCAAATAAGTCAACCTTTAAAAAACAACGACAACCAATGGACTTTAACACCAAAGAGCAACGTAATTGTATCGGTAGTTTTATCATCGTCATGCCATGCTAGATTCTTTGTTTGCATGCATTCGTTAAGTATTTCTTAGCGAGGGAAAGATCGAAAAGTTAATTAAAATAGATAATTAAAATTATAATCGTAAACTCACTACGAAAAATCAAAATACTGTTGGTAAAATGTCCTTTATAGCTAATATTTTTGTTGCATACCAATATCTGAATACCATCAATGGATTTAAAAATAAAGTTATTTTCAATATACATTAAAATAGGCGGGGTTTATTTCTAAACTCTAGCCAAGAACTACACTCAAAATTTTTGGGAGGATGAAAAGTGTTTAATTATAATTACCGAGTACCAATTAAATGAAAACATTGAACATAGAAAGGTCTGATAAATTATTTCCTCTATACAGATAGGTCTGATAAATTATTTCCTCTATACAGAAAGGTCTGATAAATTATTTCCTCTATACAGAAAGGTCTGATCAATTATTTCCTCTATACAGATAGGTCTGATAAATTATTTCCTCTATACAGAAAGGTCTGATCAATTATTGGCTGTTAAAATTGTTTGAGAACCACCATTTAATGAGCGGGGAGGACTCGATATAAACAGTTGAAGCGTCCTTGACTTTCAAGGTCATAGGAAGTTATATTAGGAAGCCATTTTGAGATAAAATAACCTTTGACCCCCTCTCCACGCCGTGAGCATCGAACCCACGCCCTCGCCATACGTTCCTCCAAGGTCGCGTCACATCACACTATTCAGATGTGGCAGTGTCTCGACCACAAATAGCGTAACTCACCTTACTCCCGCGCTGAAGTTAGATCACTGCGGATGGCGACAATCCGATTGCTATCATTATCAAGCATGTGCCGAGGCTAAGAGTACTCACGCACCGAACGTGCACGCGCTCACGTGCAGTGACCGCTGGACTGTTGACCCGCTGACCAACTTTTTTCATCATGCCAGTGTTTCGCCAAAAACACTTCATCAGAATTTTAAAAAAATATTGAGTTATATCAGTGAAGTGTATCGACATGTAGTTGACACTCAACAGGTTTAACTTAATCACCAACCTTAGACACTGAGCCGAGACACCGACTCAGCTATATGGTGACATAATTTATTGTCTTCTGATCTTTTGGCTTCATCCACTAGCTACAAATATAGAATTTGTTTTTTAAAGAATAGAATAGTTGATACATTTTTATTTCAGGAAATGCTTTGTTACTTTGTTTCGCTTTTGTGAACGTGTGTTTGTGTGTGAGTTAATGTGCGACCACTGTAGGGTGAGTTTGTGTGTTTGCCTGTTTGTGTGTGTGTTTGCGTGTTATTATGTGTGTGTGTGTGTGTTAGCGTGTTAGTGTGTGTGTGTGTTTGCGTGTTAGTGTGTGTGTGTTAGCGTGTTAGTGTGTGTGCGTGTTAGCGTGTGTGTGTTAGTGTGTGTATGTGTTAGCGTGTGTATGTGTGTGTGTTAGCGTGTTAGTGTGTGTGCGTGTGTTTGCGTGTAAGTGTGTGTGTGTGCGTGTTAGCGTATGTGTGTGTTAGTGTGTGCGTGTGTGTTAGCGTGTTAGTGTGTGTTAGCGTGTTAGCGTGTGTGTGTTAGCGTGTTAGCATGTGTGTGTGTGTTAGCGTGTTAGCGTGTGTGTATGTGTGTCAGCGTGTGTGTGTTAACGTGTTAGTGTGTGTGTGTGTGTTAGCGTCAGTGTGTGTGTGTGTGTTAGTGTGTGTGTGTTAGCGTGTTAGCGTGTGTGCATGTGTGTCAGCGTGTGTGTGTTAACGTGTTAGTGTGTGTGTGTGTTAGCGTCAGTGTGTGTGTGTGTTAGTGTGTGTGTGTTAGCGTGTTAGCGTGTGTGTATGTGTGTCAGCGTGTGTGTGTTAACGTGTTAGTGTGTGTGTGTGTTAGCGTCAGTGTGTGTGTGTGTTAGTGTGTGTGTGTTAGCGTGTTAGTGTGTGTGTGTGTTAGCGTCAGTGTGTGTGTGTTAGTGTGTGTGTGTGTGCGTGTTAGCTGTGTGTGCGTGTTAGCTGTGTGTGCGTGTTAGCGTGTGGTGTGTGTGTGTGTGTGTTAGTGTGTGTGTCCCGGGGTGTCTAACGTCTCCCCACGTCTGCTAGATTGATGTCCATAAATAACTCTAATGATCCGCCTCCGCGTGATTAATTAATTAATTAATTAAAAGTTGAACAATTTGAGCGTTAAGACAGTGAAATCTATTTGACGGAGCGCCGTGAGAACGGAGAGGGCCTAGCGTAGAGGCAGCAGAGTTGGGGCTCATGTTGTTTGTCAACCCAGAAAAAAATTATTCTGTAGGTTTTGGGTTGCATGTGTGTGTATGAGTATATATATATATATATATATATATATATATATATATATATATATATATATATATATATATATGCATGTGTGTTCGTCTAGGCGGAAGTTGACCACTGACAACCACTGACCTCAACACAACCCAGGCCCCGACCCCTGTCAAACCGTGTCACGTGACGGTTACAGGTTAACCGTTTAACCGGGTTTAACATCAGACGGTTGGGGCACCAATAAACAAAACGAATACACTAAGAGCCGTGGGATTAATCCGGCTTTCAAAGCCGTAACAGGAGTCGTAGCAGGAGCTGTAATAGGAGCTGTACGGGATTCCCCCCCCCCCCCCCCCCCCCACAAGCTCCAGCTTGTTGAGAGAGGGCTAAAAGCACAAAGAAACAAAAATGGCGCACATCCATAGCTATAAAAGCTTTTCCCGTTTAAGTTTTTTAGCGAGCTCCCACGCTGGCCAGATAAAAATATCGGCCAAAAAAATATTAACGTTAAATATTTGGTTTCGGATTTGCCGCTGATGATTAAGATGGATGGGGTAAACTTAAAGGAGCGTGGGGTGGGAATCTATGGCCGACCAGACTACCATGGGAGTAGGAGGGGGTGGGGAAGGCTAGGGCCGTCTAACGTGCGTTTGAGTTAGAGGACTGTGGCCGTCTAACGTACGACTGAGTTGGGGACTGTGGCCGTCCAGCCTACTATGTAAATTGCCCCCCCCCCCCCCCCCCCGAGCCAGAAACATCAAGTTTCCTAGGTAGTAGTGTCTTCGGTGAAACTGTCTCAGACTAAAGTGTCTCCATTACAGCGTATAAGACACGTGTTCCCCCCTCCCCACATATATCTCTGGGTGAGTGTGTGTGTGGGGGGGGGGGGGGGAGTGAGAATGATAACCGCCACCGAACCCCATAGACGAAATTAAAAATAAATAAATCGAAAATTATATAATGTAAGCATTCTCCGAAGATCCCCCAGATCCCCCCCCCCCCCCACCACAGAAAATTTTAAATTACAGTATTATAATCTGGGTCGTGACTCTATGATGGGGGTCATTGTTTTATGATGGGGGGTCAATATTTTATGATAGGGGTCATTATTTTATGATGGGGGGTCGTGACTCAATGATAAACTTGAGAAATAAAACCAGCCCTCACCAGAAATAAAACCAGCAAAAAACTTCTCGAAAGTTCTGCGACTTGATGAATAGATTTGAAAATTCTGAAAATATATTTTTAAAAAAACCACACACACCAAAAACAACCTAACCCCGTACCATCACCTCCCTCAATGTCTTGCTTTCTTAACCTCTGGAGATATTTTATTATTGATGGAAAGAAAGCATGCCATAAAAACAAAAACAAACACTTTTCTCTCTTAAGAAAAAAAAATAACCAAAAAAAAAACGGCAAGTCATAGAAAGAGAAATGGGGTAATCAGTATGGAGCGCCACTTCATCATTTATCATTTAAATTCCTGGCCCTTTCAGCAGAGCGAGTGAATTATGGGTAAACTGCATGAATTATAGAAATAACTTGATCTACAGAAGCCCGGAGAAGGCAGATACGAGAGGACGTTATTGTCACGTGATTAACTCCCAGCCATTCAGCGCGCGGCGTCCACATCACACCGGAAGTCATTTTACAGGCGAAACAACATGGCCGTCATCAACGCCGTCTGATAATATTTTTTTATCATTACAGGGGGAGGGGGGGGGGTGCACAAAACACACACAAAGGACAGTTTCAAGATGGCTGCTCATGCGGTCTGGTGGAGGAAGAGGGATCGAATCCTGGGTAGAAGGGTCGAGTTCCGAAAACTTTCCATCATTTTTCAGATTATTCGAGAGCCTGTTGGCTTGATAGGCCGGTTAACTCAATGTCACATATCCAGGTGGTTAAGGCTAAGGAGATTATGACGACACGATGCCTTAATTCAGCGAGCGAACTTAGGCCTGTTTAATTTTTTAGGTCCTTGAAATATAATTTTATACCTGATTTAGATGTTTGTAGTACATTGTTAAATATGATAATCACCCCTATATATATATATATATATATATATATATATATATATATATATATATATATATATATATATATATATATATATATATATATATATATATATATATATATATATATATAAACGAGAGAGTGAGAGGTTTTGTGCACCACACAACCTTATAACTACCTTATCAGTCGGTACAGTACGTGAGTTATAAAACCAAGTTTTGGTCAAGTCCGAATTAATTGTGTCGGTGAGATATCATCCCGTCCATACTTTCTCTCAGGGTGAACCTAACTAACTTTTAGTGTGTCTGTTGTCAAGAAATTATTCCAACCCACGTTTTCTTTAACCTCCAAACCAATTGAAAGCGTTGTTTACCGACATTACAGGAACGTAACTGCCAGATAACGACCAACCAGTGGACAGAACGTGACGTCATCAAGTCGATAGATTCGGTACCACGTGATCTTTAAACACCGTTTAGTCACATCCGGCGAGGAGTTGACGTCATAAAAAAACGCACCGCGGTGCTCTAATCGCGCCGGTGCAAGTCGTTTAAATTCGGGTTTTCCCGATGGGCTATTGGGACCAACGCCAGGGGTTAACTGTTGGATAAAAGTGACTTGCAACATCTGGACACCACCGTCATAGTCGGTGAGGTGGTGGTCACTGTGTCCAGAGGACAATAATAAAATAAAGAAGGGGGGGGGGGGCTGGGATTAAGGTATCGGTCAGCGATGTTATAAAGAACTTCACTTGACTTGTTGTTTTTGTTGCTACAAAAAGTTAGACAATGGTGTGGGCTTGGGTAGTAGTGTCTTAGGTAGTAGTGTCTTAGGTAGTAGTGTCTTAGGTAGTAGTGTCTTAGGTAGTAGTGTCTTAGGTAGTAGTGTCTTAGGTAGTAGTGTCTTAGGTAGTAGTGTCTTAGGTAGAAGTGTCTTAGGTAGTAGTGTCTTAGGTAGTAATGTCTTAGGTGGTAGTGTCTTAGGTAGTAGTGTCTTAGGTGGTAGTGTCTTAGGTAGTAGTGTCTTAGGTAGTAGTGTCTTAGGTAGTAGTGTCTTAGGTAGTAGTGTCTTAGGTAGTAATGTCTTAGGTGGTAGTGTCTTAGGTAGTAGTGTCTTAGGTGGTAGTGTCTTAGGTAGTAGTGTCTTAGGTAGTAGTGTCTTAGGTAGTAGTGTCTTAGGTGGTAGTGTCTTAGGTAGTAGTGTCTTAGGTGGTAGTGTCTTAGGTAGTAGTGTCTTAGGTAGTAGTGTCTTAGGTAGTAGTGTCTTAGGTAGTAGTGTCTTAGGTAGTAGTGTCTTAGGTAGTAGTGTCTTAGGTAGTAGTGTCTTAGGTAGTAGTGTCTTAGGTAGTAGTGTCTTAGGTAGTAGTGTCTTAGGTAGTAGTGTCTTAGGTAGTAGTGTCTTAGGTAGTAGTGTCTTAGGTAGTAGTGTCTTAGTTGAAACTGTCTCAGACTAAGTGACCTCCCCCTCCCACTTATATCTCTGGGTGTGTGTGTGGGGCGGGGAGGGGAGGGGAGGGGGGAAGGGGGGGGGGGAATGATAACCACCACCGAACCCCATAGACGAAATAAAAAATAAATAAATCGAAAATTAATCATTCGATTGTGTGACTACACTAAAAAAATCGGCTAAGGTCGCTTATCATTTTGGTGCACAGAGAATGCACAGTAAGTGAGTAAGTGCATCGGTATAAACGGATAATTGTATGTGTATATATATATATATATATATATATATATATATATATATATATATATATATATATATATATATATATATATATATATGACGTGGTTATTCGGTGCGTCGACGGAGGACAATATCAATGTCAGTTAGCGTCTTGAATCCAGGCTAGTTTATTGTCTGTTTTTAATGCGCTCTATTCAATAAATATGTCGTGTTATTTTAAAATCCGACTCGTGTTGATGTTCCTCATCGCGGTGACGGGCAAAATTACTAGTAAAACAATGGCGGACTGGAGTCAGGTTGGGGGTTTACTAAACCTGGTCATATTTTCACAACCTAATGCGTCTCTGAAGTAGGTTCATTCACAGGATAAATCTAGCCTTAACTTTAAAAAAATACGGAAATTATTGACGTAGCCAAGAACTTCCGGTTTAAACGTATCGCAGTCCTTTTAGCGGCCATTGTTTTCGGCTTTTTCAGTATCAAAACAATGTAATTGAATGATTTTTAATTTTAATTAAATTTTTTTAAAAGCCAAAACATTAAATATCAAGGGCCGTAACCCGTCGAGTTGTAAATAGAGAAGCCGTCTTATCTTCCCCTGCCACTTGTCATTCGGCTCACGTGTTCATTGTCCAAGGACCGTAACCCCACTTTAGCGTAGCAAAGCAGATTCCGGCGGCCATGTTTGATCCTTTGTCTTGGAGCTAGTGGTGTTTTTTCTAGTGCATTAGTGGGGGGACCCAGCAGCCGATGGTTTTAATGCAGGCGTGTTTTTTGACCCGACGATGGGAATAATGGCCGTCACTGGACGGGAGGGGGGGGTGGGGGTGGGGTGGGGGAGGGCCTGCGTTAATGAATCGAAATTTGAAAGGCCATGGCTTTTAGCAGATTTTAAAATCGTACTAGCAGTAAAGTGTGGGGAGTGGGGGCATCGTAGGGTTTGTGTGGGATTATGGTGTGTGGGAAGGGCGTGTGGGGGGAGGGAGGGTGGGGACATCGTAGGGTTTGTGTGGGCTCGTGGGGGTTGGGCCGTGTGGGCTTGTGGTGTGTGTTTAGCGTGTGTGGTTTGGGTAATGCTGGTCAACTTTAATAAGTAGCGGTCAAGATGTTGTATCGACATACAACAATCTTGGTTCGCCCAATACACTGGGCTGTCTGTCGATGGTTGACCAGTGGTCTATTGTAGCATTAGTGGTACTTTGTAGCATTAGAGGTCTATTGTAGCATTAGTGGTACTTTGTAGCATTAGAGGTCTATTGTAGCATTAGTGGTACTTTGTAGCATTAGAGGTCTATTGTAGCATTAGATGTCTATTGTAGCATTAGTTGTCTATTGTAGCATTAGAGGTCTATTGTAGCATGCGTGGTCTAGTGTAGCATTAGGGGTATATTGTTGTACAACCTGCATTAGTGGTCTATTGTAGCATTAGAGGTCTATTGTATCATTAGGGTCGATTGGTGTCCGGTCAAAAACACCTTGGACAATCCCCCCCCCCCCTCTCAGACATAAACCCCCTGGGCATAAACCCCATCGCGACATAACCCCTTGGACAAAAACACAACCATGGTCACTCCTTGATTTTCTAATAGCATGCTTTTATGTAGAAACTCTTTTGTTGGTCGTTAAGAAAATTACATTAATTTAATTTAATTTCGTTTTTCTTGGTCTATTGTAGCTTTAGAGGTCTATTGCAAACATCGTGTGTGTGTGTGAGTGTATGCAAGTGTAAAAGTGTATTGATGTGTGTATGTGTGCTAGTGCATGCACGTAAGCGTATTAGTGTGTACGACAATGTGTGTGTGTCTGTGTGTTTGTGTTACCCCGATACAGCAGCCGTTGAATTATTGATGACATTAGATGGTAGTTTACACATCCACAATGTCACATGACTCAGAGATCACGTGATGCATATTTTTCCACCCTTTATGGTATCACCCTGGAAGTGCCCACACTACTCAGTGTGCACCTACACTCTTCACACCGCACTCCTATGATATCTCGGTTTCTTAAATTGTGGTATCCCCCCCCCCCCCCCTCCACCATCAGAAAGGACTCATTGTACTGATTAGCATCACTACCCATAATGCTATCAACATTGCTACCATTGTAGCCCATCTCCCTTCCTAGTGTGGCTACAGAACATGTTATCTCCCTTCCTAGTATCACTACAGACCATGTTATCTCCCTTCCTAGTATCACTACAGAACATGTATCTCCCTTCCTAGTATCACTACAGAACATGTTATCTCCCTTCCTAGTATCACTACAGAACATCAGAACATGTTATCTCCCTTCCTAGTATCACTACAGACCATGTTATCTCCCTTCCTAGTATCACTACAGAACATGTTATCTCCCTAGTATCACTACAGAACATGTTATTTCCCTTCCTAGTATCACTACAGAACATGTTATCTCCCTTCCTAGTATCACTACAGAACATGTTATCTAGTATCACTACAGAACATGTTATCTCCCTTCCTAGTATCACTACAGAACATGTTATCTCCCTTCCTAGTATCACTACAGAACATCAGAACATGTTATCTCCCTTCCTAGTATCACTACAGACCATGTTATCTCCCTTCCTAGTATCACTACAGAACATGTTATCTCCCTTCCTAGTATCACTACAGAACATGTTATCTCCCTTCCTAGTATCACTACAGAACATGTTATCTCCCTAGTATCACTACAGACCATGTTATCGCCCTTCCTAGTATCACTACAGAACATGTTATCTCCCTAGTATCACTACAGAACATGTTATCTCCCTAGTATCACTACAGAACATGTTATCTCCCTAGTATCACTACAGAACATGTTATCTCCCTAGTATCACTACAGAACATGTTATCTCCCTAGTATCACTACAGAACATGTTATCTCCCTAGTATCACTACAGAACATGTTATCTCCCTTCCTAGTATCACTACAGAACATGTTATCTCCCTTCCTAGTATCACTACAGAACATGTTATCTCCCTAGTATCACTACAGAACATGTTATCTCCCTTCCTAGTATCACTACAGAACATGTTATCTCCCTTCCTAGTATCACTACAGAACATGTTATCTCCCTTTCATCACTACAGAACATGTTATCTCCCTTCCTAGTATCACTACAGAACATGCTATCTCCTTGCCTAGTATCACTACAGAACATGTTATCTCCCTTCCTAGTATCACTACAGAACATGTTATCTCCCTTCCTAGTATCACTACAGAACATGTTATCTCCCTTCCTAGTATCACTACAGAACATGTTATCTCCCTTCCTAGTATCACTACAGAACATGTTATCTCCCTTCCTAGTATCCCTACAGAACATGTTATCTCCCTAGTATCACTACAGAACATGTTATCTCCCTAGTATCACTACAGAACATGTTATTTCCCTTCCTAGTATCACTACAGAACATGTTATCTCCCTTCCATCACTACAGAACATGTTATCTCCCTAGTATCACTACAGAACATGTTATCTCCCTAGTATCACTACAGAACATGTTATTTCCCTTCTTAGTATCACTACAGAACATGTTATCTCCCTTCCTAGTATCACTACAGAACATGTTATCTCCCTTCCTAGTATCACTACAGAACATACAGAATATGTTATCTCCCTTTCATCACTACAGAACATGTTATCTCCCTTCCTAGTATCACTACAGAACATGTTATCTCCCTTCCTAGTATCACTACAGAACAAGTTATCTCCCTTCCTAGTATCAAAAAATTTCAGCTGATCATCAAAGACCTGGAAAACCTATAAAAAATAATTTCCTGTAAAACAATATTTTAAAAGATGGACCATGTGATCATCGTGATGTAACACGGCTGCCATCTTGAACAGCTGCTGTTGGGGAAGGTCAAGGTCACACATGGGAACCAGCGGTGAGTAGAACCAAGAGCTTTTCACTTTATGGGCGTGATCACCCCACTACAGACAAGGCCAGGGCTCCTCCCACCAAACATACTAAGCCCCTCCCACTAAAAGACCAAAGTCTCTCATACCACAGGACCAAAACCCTCACTACAATTGGTCCACAGCTCCTCCCACCACACAAAGCCACTCCCACCTCAAGAATAGAGCCCCTCCTACCACATAAGGTCCCTCCCACCAAACATACTAAGCCCCTCCCATTACAGGACCAGAGTCTCTCACACCACAGGACCAAAACCCTCACTACAATTGGTCTGCAGCTCCTCCCACCACACAAAGTCCCTCCCACCAAAATACAAGAGCCCCTCCCACCACACATACTAAGCTCCTCCCACCACATGAGGTAGCCTTAACCTTGGTCAGTAACAGCTGGTCCATGTATTAAAAGAACAGGATAGGAAGAACGAAAATGTAACCGACCAACTAACAACCTACTCAGACCAGTATCAGCTCCATTAGATAGATTCAGATCTATCGTATACTCCAGTTTTTTTTTCTTTACTGATTGCTGATGTTTGGTTCTTTCATATGGTATATATATATATATATATATATATATATATATATATATATATATATATATATATATATATATATACAGCTAAGACGTAGTCTATATAAAAGCGTACATAATTAGCAGGTATTGACATTATACCCTAGAGCAGTTAGCACACACGACCCCACCCAACAGTATACAAACATGTACAAACAGACCCCTATTGATCCCCAGAATACCAACAGTTTGTAACCTTTTGAATTTGAATACAACGTAACCATTTGTTAGTAAACAAACGTCTTCATCACACCCCCACCTTCACCCCCCCCCCCCCCCCCATGCGATGTACCACAACGCCACCCAACAAACGTGCGTCATTTCCTGTCGAGAATTCAGCCAATGGCTGTTAGTGCCGCCGCCTTGAGAATTCAGCCAATGGCTGCTAGTGCCGCCGCCGTTAATTAAAGCGTCTCTCATGGACTGGGACAAGTTTCGCTTACGTTAATGCATTAAAACCTTAATTGCGTTTATTGATTGCCCGGCCGTAGACTCAAATTGCTGGTGCATTAAACATGCTGGGGGTGGGGGTAGATGGGCTGGGGGGGGGGGGGGTCAGACGTATCTGCCCACAGGTCACGGTGACATGAGAGAAGATATCAACCGTCATTGGTGCACGTGAAGTCAATTATTCACGTGCAGTTAGATTAAGCGGGCTCGGCTGACAAATGGATCTCTAATTATGGAGTTATGTTAATTAGGACATCTCGTCCATACTGGCTTAAATACATCCTCAGGTCTAAAGGGGAGTGGATAGTTGGGATGATGGATAAGATAGTGGATGAGATGATGGATAAGATGGTGTATGAGATGATGGATAAGATGGTACACTGGATAGTAGCAAAGTCTGTTTGTGGACATGACAGTGTAACCCCGGGTGAGCCCGTATTAATTCAACCACCTTAAATTTTCCCAATTAACGCCAAGTACATAAAAAAAACTGAGTAGGCTCAGTGACACCTTGATGTAACGAGAGGACAATCACGGTGGTTTAAACCAGGTTCTTCTGGTTCAACAGTCCTGGCTTCTGACGTTCAACCACGTTGCCTCCACACAAGATTCCATAGTTCTTTGAAAGAATTGTGTTCACATGACGTTAAATTAATTTTGCTGGGTTAGGGTTGGTGGTGGGGGGTGGGGTGAAAATAAAAACTTACACAAAATAACACTTCCAGTACTTTTAATTCTATTAACACAATTGTCTAACACAGGGGTCTCCAAACTACGGCCCCCGGGCCGGATGCGGCCCGAGAGGTCCTCTCATCCGGCCCACGGAGATCTTTTTGTCTACGGAAAATGTGAAGATGAAGAACTTCATGAGGTTACATGGGCTCAACCACAGACAATTCATTGACACGTTGAGAGGTACAGACAAGGAATCGTAAGATTTACCATAATACAGAGTAGTAAGATGGCTAAGTTGTGATAAAACTCTTAGCATAGTATTTAAAAAGTTGGGAGACCTCCGAGTCAGACTCATCACCTTTCTTAAAGACTAGCTTATCCTTAATGATATGATGTAAGTAAAAAAATAACGCACAGCATGTAGTTTTTTTCTTCTTTCTTTTATTAGAATGACATTGAAACAAATCGTAAACTTGTGACACAAGCTAAAGAGAGACAGAACGTCATTTTTACACAACCCTACCTACCGTCAGGTGAGTCTGCTGATAAAAAAAAACAGGTGCATCCAATCAGGTAAAAAAAAAAAGTTAATTGCTTCCCTTTAAATGATGCATCAGTGGCCTCCCATTGCTCGGTTTGTTTAAATTATTCAAAGTAATGAATACCGAGGTTTTTATTTTATTTTAATTATTTTCCTTTATCAACTTGTCCTTTATTAACGTCATGTAATTGTTAGGAAAAAAATTGTAAAAGAAAAAATAATCTATAAATATCGGCATTCAATTTGAAGGGATGACACACTAAGAGATTGCTTGAAGGTTTGTGTCGACGCTTCTGATTGGCTACGGCGTACAGAAGTTGAAGAAAACTACCCAAGATGAGCGCGGAAAACCAAAGTGATCTAATTGCATGTGCCGCTGCGAGTGCTTTAGTCCACTTGCGGAAAGTGAGGCTGTACTCGACACGACGTCACAACGACGGGGAGGGGAGGGGGGAGTTGGGTGAGTCACGCTGTCGCACCGGCAGGGGGCGCTACCATGGTGAGACTGGATTAAAGAGGGTAGGGTGGATAGGGTTGGGGTGTGTGGATAAAGTGGGGGGGGGGGGGGGGTACTCCCTATAAGTAAGCAAAGATTTAACAAGTATAATCATATGTAATAGTGGATACATAAGTACTATACAAATACATTTGACGCTATACAAATGTGACGAGGGTATTTTTCCGTTTAAAGGTACCAGTCGCCAATTCAGTATTATCGGATTATGTACTGAAGTGTTGGTATTGTTGGATTAGGATTACGGCTTTAGTTAGTTTAACGTTAATGGTGTCAGATTAAGTTTAGCGATATCAGTCACATGATGGGGATGTAATGGCTGACTGGTACCTTCTAACGGAAAAGTGCCGTGCACGCCACATCCGATGCCGACATGATTAAATCAAGTACGAAGTTGTGCACATAGAAACGTCACATACATATTGGCGAAAACGTTACATACTTGACGGCCAGAAAAATATGCATGAACAAATAGTTGGCCAAATTTTTATGTACAGTGAAAAGTTGAACGTACACACAATACAAATGTTTAAAGTTAACGACAGCGGAACAAATGTTAACTGTAAGGTTAACAAGCGTCGAACCTAAGTTAACTGACATGACGAATGTAGATGAATACTTAAAAGTTAACAAACTTTGCAGAAAATGTTAGCCAATTATTTTATCCGTCAATTCCAGTGTATTGGATGTGGATTCCTACTACTGTCTGTGGACCACTCTCTGATTTAGCTGACTCCCATGTTGGCCATTTTAGTAAGCGATGGCCATCTTTAAAGCCCATTGGCCATATTGTGTTGGCCTAAACGACAAAAGATTTTTTGTGAACAAAATTTGATGGTCCAGGCCGATGAAATGTTAACAAAACTATCATGAAATGTTAACACGGCCATCTTGAAATGTTAACGAAAGTGATACACCACGAAGAGAAGGTCACAAGAAGATCAAGGTCATCAAACGATCAAAAGGTCATCAAACGATCAAAAGGTCATCAAACGATCAAAAGGTCATCTGGCGGAGAGATCTTCCTTATATATGACGTCATATAACTAGGCCCATGTTGTGACGTAAACTGTGACGAAGGTTATTGTGACGTAGGCTATGATGACGACATTAGAAAGATTAAGTCAGCTTGATTGTCCTCAGCGGTCCAACTATAAAACACAATCAAATGTTGACACCAATGTTTCATGATCCTTACACAATCAAATGTTAACATTATGTATTCCTTTAAAAAAGTCAACACACATCCAACTGTTAACACGAGCCAGTCACGTGATCTGTTTCATCTGTACGATGTTAACAAATGTTAACAAAACTTGAGTCATCAATGTCTTTCAAACCAAAGCCGTCAAGTGGATCAAAGATGTGCACAACATCCCGATGTCACAACATCCCGATGTCACCACATCCCGATGAATGTCATGTACAGTTCTATTTATATCTCACCATCCGGGTTCTTATCTTTCGTTTTCCTCTTCCTCGTCTTCTTCTCCTTCTTTTCTGGGCCTAGTCAGCAGACCTGTGGGGTAGAGGATACAACTGGTTATACGTGGTTACACATGGTTACAACTGGTTACACGTGGTTACAACTGGTTACATGGGGTTTTAAACTGGTTACACGTGGTTAAACTGGTTACATGGGGTTTTAAACTGGGTACATGTGGTTTAAACTGGTTACATGGGGTTAAAACTGGTTACATGTGGTTTTAAACTGGTTACACGTGGGTTACACTGGTGGTTTAAAGTGGTTACATGGGGTTAAACTGGTTACATGTGATTTAAACTGGCTAAACGTGGTTTAAACTGGTTACACGTGGTTTAAACTGGTTACACGTGGTTTTAAATTGGTTACACGCGGTTAAAACTGGTTACTCGTGGTTAAACTGGTTACAAGTGGTTAAACTGGTTACAAGGGGTTAAACTGGTTACACGTGGTTACAACTGGTTACGCGTGGTTACAACTGGTTACACGTGGTTACAACTGGTTACACGTGGTTACAACTGGTTACACGTGGTTACAACTGGTTACACGTGGTTAAACTGGTTACACGTGGTTAAACTGGTTATACGTGGTTAAACTGGTTATACGTGGTTAAACTGGTTATACGTGGTTAAACTGGTTATACGTGGTTAAACTGGTTATACGTGGTTAAACTGGTTACATGTGGTTAAACTGGTTACACGTGGTTTTAAATTGGTTACACGCGGTTAAAACTGGTTAAAAGTGGTTAAACTGATTACTGGTTTTAATTGCTAAATCTATAGCTAAAATGGATTCAAAACGCCAGAATGTGTTAAATAGTTCAATTTACAAATGGTTTATACTGGATGATGAGGTTACAACCGGTTAGTCAATTGATGTGTAGTACTTTGATGTGTAGTGCATGATAGAGGACTTGACTATCGTGTAATACTTGGCCCATAAAAGTACAGTAATGTAGTACCACAGAAGTGAAACACGAATAAATTTGCTATTTGACAACACATTTTTATTAGCTTTCGTGGGTCAGATGTCATACTTTGCGCAAAAAGACACCAACTAACATTCATCCAAGGTCAGGTTTTCATACAATCAAGGTGAGAGGTCAGAAGGTCATCTATTGAAGCCACCATAAAATGCAATCGATTGACAAAGTAGCCAGATAAAGTATCTGACAGAGCGGCCTGTGTATTGGTACAGATAGCACCGATCGTTAAATATGCAATTAAATTTTAGTTTGATTTCAAAACGAAGGTTTAATAAAAAAAAATTGATCAAAAGCAATTTCAAGAATTAAATATCTTCTTTTTATCCTCTTAAAATTGCAATAAAGGGAGAGAAAAAAACCACCCATCAATATTAGATTTATTTTCGATTGGGTCGTCTCCCCCTGCTACCAAGATCAAACTAACGAGTTGCGTGACCTGATTGGTTGCGCAGGGGCGTTAATAACGATTGAAGAAATGGATGACGTGAGTGCCACGGCCGGCCCGGTAAACACGACACCCGAGTGACACTTGAAACCCGTCGGACCGTCAACTAATTACAGGTTAATTATAGCCGGTTATTATAGCCGGCTAATGGTACAAATGATTTGAAACGTGGATCAATTTTTATACACTACACAATTTTAATGCGTGTATTCACTCCAGTGTGGTTGGCTTTAGGGGTTGTGTTTAAGGTTAGGGTTTAGGGTTCGGGTTTCTATGGTGATATGATTGAGCTAACGTGAGAGCTAATTGGGTACGTCTAACCCAACTGTGCTGTAATTACTTCTAGTTTTCGAGAGCTCCGTCATTAGTAAATACAGGAAGGGATGATGATCGTGGACTAATTGCAATTAAATGTTATGCGACGACACACGAGCGCTGGTCGGGACCCGAGTCACGTGAGCAAGGCGAGGGCTGCCATTGGCTGAGGGTCGGACAAGAGCGTCACGGGTCCGAAACCTGCCGAGGTTAGGTGGGGGGGGGGGGGGGGTTGGACGGACACTTGACTGTTCCTAACTGGCTAGAGCGCTTAAGTTACCTGGGCCTATTGTATGGACCCTATTTAGACCCCCCACACCACCCCTAGATACTTATCTACCACGTATCCGACGCTGCTTGGTCTGACGTTAGCTATTGTGTCACAGACAAGTCACTAATTAAACTCATTACTCGCTGGGCTGGTCACTAATTAAGCCGACCACTCAGCGGTCCACTAATTAAATGCCGCCACTGGTTCTTGTAATCTATTGATTATGTGCAGTCCTCACACTAACACCACCCACCCCCCTCACGTGCTAACACCACCCGACAAACCCCACACCCCAACAAGATCACCCCCCACCCCAACACAATCAAAACACCACCACCTTAATACAATCAAGTGACCCCCGTCTAAATAAGATGTACACATAAAACGACGGGGTAAAAAATGCGCATCGTATGGTTTAATTTGATAGTATCGGACGTAGGGCAGCCATGTTGTCATTTACTCGGCGTATGACGAATGAGGCCCAGTTGATGTAATAAAGGAATGGGGTGTTAGTTTGTCTTAGTTCGGCCATTTCTGGGCCGCGCTGGCAAAGATCATAATCAAGGGAATTAACCGTTGGTCGAGTGATAGATGGACAGACGATCCTTAATATCAACCCACTGGCCTCCCCTTAATGGGAAAAAAAAAAAAACTATTGCTTAAACGGGAAATCCCGTTTATCAGACACCGTTTTATAACAGGGGGAAACCGTACAACAAGGGAGCTGCATCCACATCCAATAGTCGTGCAAACGGGAATGACCGAAAAAACGGATTTTCCCACGACGGATGTGCCGACAACGCATTGATCAAGTTTTCAATATATTTATGGTTACTTGGTATGCCCCCCCCCCCCCCCCATCATTTTCTTCTGTGTGCGCGTTCATTAATTCCCGTGTTTGTATTAGGTGCTGCTTGTGTGCGGTCTTTTCATTTGGTGCCGTTTGACTGAACGTCACCTACCACCGGGGTGGAAGGGAGGGGGGGGGGGGGGCGGAGTGCAGTGGTGCAGCTGGGTGTCAGTGGGTGTGTGTGTGTGTATGTGATGACCACCAGAGACAGGGCGTAGGGCGGGGTGCATTTGTGCAGCCGGGCGTCAAGGAGTGTGTGTGTATGTATGTGTGTGTATGTGTGTGTATGTATGTGTGTGTATGTATGTGTGTATGTATGTGTGTGTATGTATGTGTGTATGTGATGACCAGCACCAGAGACAGGGCGTAGGGCGGGGTGCAATGGTGCAGCCGGGCGTCAGGGAGTGCCCAAAGGCCGGGGGCGTGACAAAGTTGTTCCAAAGTTCTACAAAGGCGGAGTCCCTATTAGATCAATACCTGCCTTTATGAAATTGTATAGCTCACCACATCAAAATATAAGTGGAACAACACATTTAAAAAAATTGTCGTACCCAATGCCAATTAAATGAAAATTTTTAGTAAGGATACCTAATAAAAATGGATAAGTTAATAAAAAGTCAAAGTTACAGTACGTCTTAAGTGTAAAGATCGTAATAAGTATTTGTAACAAAACAGCTCTGTCCTCAAACACCAATGCCCTAACACAGCCATGCCCGAATACAATGCCCTAATACACCAATGCCCTAAAACAGCCATGACCTAATACAGCTATGTCCTTACGTAACAGCCCTTGCCAGCTAGAACTGTCAACAAGGTAACACGATTTATCCTTCAACTCGCGGGATCTGAACTCTTCACCTTAATTAAAGATTCTAAAATTAATTGGCTATTTCTAACTTTTTCTTGGGAAAAATGTCCAGGAATTTAATTAAGTTTTACAAAATTAACAAACGTTAGCTAATTGATAATTAATAATTAACACAACGCCTCGAGTTATAATAAGAAGCGTCTGTTACCTTGAACAACTCTTCATCAACTAAAGTTCCACACATGCACAGACAGACAGACAGACAAGACAGACAGACAGACAAGACAGACAAGACAGACAGACAGACAGACAGACAGACAGACAGACAGACAGACAGACAGACAGACAGATCTTTAGATTTAGTAAATTGTAATGTAAATTCATACAAATATTTAAATATACTACTAACTAGATATTCTAAAATAGGGATCAATTTTTTTTTAAGAGAACGATCAGTTCATCTCGATCGATAAACTCTAAAAATATTTTTAAATATTATCTTTTCATTTGAAAAGATTGCCCGTGAGAGTTTTTAAATTCCTGAATCTTTGAAAAAATCTTTCGCTTTCCTTCAGTTCAATCCTCTTCTAAAACCTCGCTTTGGTATCGCACACAAGTGACTGTATCACCAGGATTGTATCACCATGATTGTATCACCACGACTGTATCACCAGGATTGTATCACCAAATCTTGAAATCTCTCGTCCAGACACTCTCGATGCCAAGCCCCGCCCCCACCCGCATAGACCCCAGAATTTAAATGGTATATTTTCCCCCCATTTCCTTGTTTTTTCCCCTCCGTATTTTCATAAAATTGTCCCCCTTTCTTCTACCCCGGCCCGGCTCCATTCTATAGAGTCTCCCACAAGCCTTCATCGTTGCCGGCTAAATTAGAGTCAAACAACGCCGGCCGACCGGCTGATTCAATATTTATCATCGCTCTTTCTCATTCCACAAACTCAATTATAGTTCCCAATTAAAAGGAAACTCATTATGTCTTGTTTGCGTGTGTACAGGGGCCCGGGGGTGGGGTTCGTTAAGGAGGGGTGCGGGGAGTGAAAGGGGAGGTCCAAGTTTAATTGAGGAGGTGCAGATAGGGGAGTCACTTCTACATATATAAGTGTGTCGGTGTGTGTGGTTGTGTGTGTCGGTGTGTGTGCCGGTGTGAAGGTGGGTGTGTGTGTGTGTTTCTCTGTGTGTGTGGCGAGGATTGTGATTAATATGTAGCTTCTAACTTGTTAGAATAAAACTGAATTGGGATTTTACAACATAAATAAAGTGTTCGAGTATATATATATATATATATATATATATATATATATATATATATATATATATATATATATATATATATACACGTTCAAACCTGACAGTCAATGGGGCAGACGAAGTAGAGTTGACAGTTTCGTGACGTCAGCATATAACGGAATTTTCGTCAGCACTCTGCCCCGTCGCCTTTACTCTCCCCAACTTATGCCGGGTACCCTTCACAGCTGGGTAGACTCTGGAACTCTACGGACACGAGCCCTGGATCCGAACATTCAAACTTTCGGGTTAGTAGACGTGCGCGCTACCTTCCAACCAATGAGTGAGGCTATATTTTTGGGTTTAGGTCACGTGATATGTCTATCGGTTGACACTAACCTTAAGCCGCTAGTGGGTTAGGGCTCGTCTACTGAACACAGCCAAACTACTCGTTGCTAGAGTTAAAACACGTTTCACCAACAGGGAAAAAACCGACCGACAGTCGAGGGCTCAAATCATCAAGTCTCTATTTTACACAATTAAAATAGATTAACAAACAGAATTAATAACTTTTTTACTTAATTAATTACTCCAACCAGAGACGCAATTTATAATTTAATATAATCACACAGCAAAGGTTTTTAAACTCGTGTGTTGTAGGTTATAGATTTTTTTTTTGCACTAAATGTTTTAAAAGTTGAAATTACATTCGATTAAAAAGAAACGAAAATAAAGATTTTAAAAATACCACAAACAACGAACAGGACTTCAATGGCTAAAATTAATTAATCTTTCTTTTTAAAAAAGAAATGGAATCAAATTGAAGGAAAGACTGGCTATAATGGCATTGGTCTACGTGATGAAAAAATGAATAATTGACTAACTCGATCGCCAGCACAGGAAATGAAATCTGATTGGGGGAGGAAAAAAATTAATTAAACTAATCTTTTAGCGGGTTGGTGATAATAATGTAAGACGCGAGATGACGAATTTTGTTGCGAGATGACGAATTTATGAAACAGTTTGTAGAGAGATATTGGGTTTATGGAATAGTTTGTAGCGAGATAACAGATGTATGACAGATGTAGCGAGGTGACGTGTTGTGTAGTGAGGTGACGTGTTGTGTAACGGGGTGACGCGTTATGTAAGGGGGTGACGTGTTCTGTAGCGAGGTGAGTAATTTTTTATGTAGTTTATAGAGAGTGAAATGTGTGATCTCAACCATGACTGAACCAGGCTAAAACATGTTGGGTATTTGATGGGCCGAGATCCACTTTCAAGTGTCGGGTACTTCTACCCTAATAATCCACCGATAAAAGATTATCTTTAATGAAAAGATTGCAGGTTTTCTCATTACCAAAAACATCTAAATAATTAACTTAAAAATCTAATTGTGATTTGTGATTCTCATACGGCGATAGAAGATTAATTCCAGTTTTTAAAAAACTCAATGACCTTTGATACAAAGGTCAAACGTACTGCTGCACAGAATGTCACGGCGGTAATCACGTTCAATCCTACGTTTCCCGACTCCCGGCTTTTTGCGCGCTCCGCGTAGAGAGCCATTTACGTGTTGAAATATTAACCAACAATTAAGATGACTGACACCCCAGCGGCCAGCCTGGCCAGTGTGACGTCACACTGAGCTCTGGGTAAAATGCCCAGTGACGTATAATAAGGGTCGAGTTAATAATAGATTAGACAGGCTATAAAGTCTAGTCATAAGGATTGCTAGATGAGTTTTACTTTATCCCATTGTCGATTGAATATCGATGAGTTTTTATGTGTGTTTAGATCATGAACCTTAAAGCTGATTCAATGTATGGAGATAAAACGACGACTAGTTAATGGTCCAATAGCGTTGTGATTTCCTTCATTAAAGTAAGTATCACGTGATTTATAAAACATACCCGAGGGCAGAAGGAGGGCATGAGGCAGAAGGGAGGCAGAGAAAGGGAGGACTATGGTGTAGAGGAGGGAGGACCTTAAGGCAGAGGGAAGGGAGGGGTGCTATGAAGCTAATGGGAGGTGGAGAAGGGAGGACCACGAGGTAGAGGGAGGTAGAGGACCTTGAGGGAGGTAGAGGACCCTGAGGGAGGTAGAGAACCTTGAGGGAGGTAGAGAACCTTGAGGGAGGTAGAGAACCTTGAGGGAGGTAGAGAACCTTGAGGGAGGTAGAGAACCTTGAGGGAGGTAGAGAACCTTGAGGGAGGTAGAGGACCCTGAGGGAGGTAGAGGACCTTGAGGGAGGTAGAGGACCTTGAGGGAGGTAGAGGACCCTGAGGGAGGTAGAGAACCTTGAGGGAGGTAGAGAACCTTGAGGGAGGTAGAGAACCTTGAGGGAGGTAGAGAACCTTGAGGGAGGTAGAGAACCTTGAGGGAGGTAGAGGACCCTGAGGGAGGTAGAGGACCTTGAGGGAGGTAGAGGACCTTGAGGGAGGTAGAGGACATTGAGGGAGGTAGAGAACCTTGAGGGAGGTAGAGAACCTTGAGGGAGGTAGAGAACCTTGAGGGAGGTAGAGAACCTTGAGGGAGGTAGAGAACCTTGAGGGAGGTAGAGGACCTTGAGGGAGGTAGAGAACCTTGAGGGAGGTAGAGAACCTTGAGGGAGGTAGAGAACCTTGAGGGAGGTAGAGAACCTTGAGGGAGGTAGAGAACCTTGAGGGAGGTAGAGAACCTTGAGGGAGGTAGAGAACCTTGAGGGAGGTAGAGAACCTTGAGGGAGGTAGAGAACCTTGAGGGAGGTAGAGGACCTTGAGGGAGGTAGAGGACCCTGAGGGAGGTAGAGGACCTTGAGGGAGGTAGAGGACCCTGAGGGAGGTAGAGAACCTTGAGGGAGGTAGAGAACCTTGAGGGAGGTAGAGAACCTTGAGGGAGGTAGAGAACCTTGAGGGAGGTAGAGAACCTTGAGGGAGGTAGAGAACCTTGAGGGAGGTAGAGGACCTTGAGGGAGGTAGAGAACCTTGAGGGAGGTAGAGGACCTTGAGGGAGGTAGAGAACATTGAGGGAGGTAGAGAACATTGAGGGAGGTAGAGAACCTTGAGGGAGGTAGAGAACCTTGAGGGAGGTAGAGAACCTTGAGGGAGGTAGAGAACCTTGAGGGAGGTAGAGAACCTTGAGGGAGGTAGAGAACCTTGAGGGAGGTAGAGAACCTTGAGGGAGGTAGAGAACCTTGAGGGAGGTAGAGGACCTTGAGGGAGGTAGAGAACCTTGAGGGAGGTAGAGAACCTTGAGGGAGGTAGAGAACATTGAGGGAGGTAGAGAACCTTGAGGGAGGTAGAGAACCTTGAGGGAGGTAGAGAACCTTGAGGGAGGTAGAGAACCTTGAGGGAGGTAGAGAACCTTGAGGGAGGTAGAGAACCTTGAGGGAGGTAGAGAACCTTGAGGGAGGTAGAGAACATTGAGGGAGGTAGAGAACCTTGAGGGAGGTAGAGAACCTTGAGGGAGGTAGAGAACATTGAGGGAGGTAGAGAACCTTGAGGGAGGTAGAGAACCTTGAGGGAGGTAGAGAACCTTGAGGGAGGTAGAGAACCTTGAGGGAGGTAGAGAACCTTGAGGGAGGACTTTGAGGCTGAGGTAGAGGACCTTGAGGCAGAGTGAGGTTGAGGAGGGGGCCCATGAGGCAGGAGGGGGTCGATGAGGCAGGAGGGGGCCCATGAGGCAGGAGGGGGTCCATAAGACAGGAGGGGGCCCATGAGACAGGAGGGGGCCCATGAGGCAGGAGGGGGCCCATGAGGCAGGAGGGGGCCCATGAGACAGGAGGGGGCCCATGAGGCAGGAGGGGGCCCATGAGGCAGGAGGGGGCCCATGAGGCATCACTCACCAAACCATCTGGTGTCTGGCCCCGCCGTAAATGCCGTGTTTACACCTCGCTTTGCGACAATAAATTTACATAATTAAAACTCATGGCGGGCTCGCGCACACTCGACGTAATCAAACAACCGGCGGGCTCATCCATCAAACTGCATGCCGGGAGGGAGGGAGCGCTAGCCCCACCCCTCTCGACAAAACACATAGTAGCCTCCCCTTCTACACACCAGAGGACAGCTCTAGCCCAGCACGCATTCCACGCGATGCGGCTCATAGCACCCCTGGCTCCCCCACCCCCAGAACATAATTATCCCATTTCCACTCTACCCGACCCCAATTATTCAAACACCATTACAACTTGATTAATTCCCCCTAACTCAGAAACATATTTACTTCCCCTGTAATAATTTCGGGAGCAAATTATCGGACCAGCTATAGTCTTTCCCTCCCAAAATAAACATCAATTATAACCGGGCCAACACAAAGACCGGAGTGCAACGTGGCATAATGTGGAGAAGCTTCTACACCAGCCATATGCCAGATTTCTTACACTCGGCGGGTCAGACTAATTAAAATGTTGGGTATACCATTACGGCGAGCGAGAGAGATTTGAACGAGATTTCCAAGAGAAACATAAACCATCTGCCCAGCATTTGGTCCTTAGTCCTACAGTCAGTTCAGGACATCTATAATGTCCTACAGTAGGTTCAGGACATCTATAATGTCCTACAGTCGGTTCAGGACATCTATAATGTCCTACAGTCAGGAAATCTGTCAGGCCCTACAGTCAGTTGAGGACATATACAATTTCATACAGTCAGTTGAGGACTTTTCCAAAGTTGCTCAACTGACTGTAGGACATTTTCTTAAGTCCTACAGTCAGTGTGTGTGGGGAAATCTCGGTTACCTTTGTCCTACCGTTAGTTGAGGACACCTCTAATGTCCTACAGTCTGTTGAGGACCTTTCTGATGTCCTCCATTTGATCTTACATGTCCTACTGTAAGTCGAGGGCTTTTTATCATGTCCTGTCAGTACGTCTTATCGGTCTTACAAACATGTGGCGACTTTTAAAATGTCCTACATAAAAAAACAACAACTAACAAATAGAAAATAAGGTAAAATGTTTAGTTTTTATACACGCGATCGTGAATCTCTCCCCCCCCCCCCCAAAGAAAAACCTTTGCAGGGTTTTTTATTTGAAGAAAAAAAAATGAGTGTGGATTTAGTCAGCGATGTGTGTATGCAAGTGTGGAAGGGGATGGGGGGGGGTGCCATTGCAGCGCCCTAATGCCCCCCTCGTCACCCCTCCACACCACACCAACGGAAGAGATGTGCACGATTGCGAGGAGAGGAGTGGGATGCCCCAATCAGGCGAGGTAATTAGCTAAGTCATTCGATGCTGATGAGTTGTGGTTCTTTGTGGGGCGGGCGGCCCTGATAATATCGGTGAGCAATTTGTTGTCTGCGATAAGCCGCGGCACTCGGTCACGACTCGAAGGGATGACGTGACTCGTGGCGTGACGTCACGGCACCCCCCTCGCCCTCACATTTTATTTTTTACTACACGTCACCTTCTCGTTTTATCAACCTTAAAATATTTCAACCATGTTCCCAAACTTCACATTCCTGAAATTCCTTCCCACCCCGACCCGGGATGTTGTAAAACAACATCACCAAACCTCCCACCCCACCCCATCATATCTAAACCCTGGCCGGGCTATACCTGACAATACAGAACACAGATGGCCGATGGAGTTTCCATTAGCAATGAGAGTTCCTTCCCCTTTGTTCAAACGAAATGAAGCTATTAAAAAACCGGGACTCCCCGAATCAGACGATGGGGCTTTTCAATGCACAGAAAATGGAGATGGGAGGAGAGAGGAGCGGGGGAAAAAACTTTAAACTAAAACGTTTTTTTAAAAAAAAACATGGAATCGAGAAAAAAAAAGATATAAAAAAAAGTTGAGGCTGGATTTTAGAAACTGTTTATCTACAAATGTTGAGAGAGAAAAAAAGGGAGATAACTAAAAAAAAAAGATGTTTACTTTAAGGGAACATGGCCTAAACATTCACGTGTTGTCTGTCCTGGATGTGAATACATTTATTTGGTTAAAATTTGTTGCTTGTTAGGGAAGTTCCATTTTGAGAGGGGGGGGGGGGGCATTTCAGCGATAGCAGACGTAAGTCAATCAATATAATGGTCAGGCCAGTGTAGGGGTCGATAAATGTAACTTTACTGGACCCTGCACTACATGCGGTGTGGAAGCATGTACGTACAATTTTTTTATAGAAGCTACACGCTGACACATACAAGGCTTCAACATTTACACGCTGATACATACAAGGTTTCAACAGCTACACGCTGATACATACAAGGTTTCAACAAGCTTTTAACAGTTACACACATACACATGCAAGCTTTCAACAGTTACACGCTGATACATACAAGGTTTCAACAGCTACACACTGATACATACAGGCTTTCAACAGCTACACGCTGATACATACAAGCTTTCAACAGCTACACGCTGATACATACAAGCTTTCAACATCTACACGCTGATACATACAAGGTTTCAACAGCTACACACAAATACATACAAGCTTTCAACAGCTACACACTGATACATACAAGGCTTCAACAGCTACACACTGATACATACAAGGCTTCAACAAGCTTTCAACAGTTACACACATACACATACAAGCTTTCAACAGCTACACACAAATACATACAAGCTTTCAACAGCTACACACAAATACATACAAGCTTTCAACAGCTACACACATGCAAGCTTTCAACAGCTACACACATGCAAGCTTTCAACAGCTACACACACATACATACAAGCTTTGAACAACTGCACACATACAAGCTTTCAACAGCTACACACCGGTACTGATAGTGATACACATTTAAAACTTGTCCCAAAATCTGCAGCCTTCCACCCACAAGATGGTAACAAGAAAAATGTCAACCGTTCATCTGATAGAAAACATGAGACCCTGCACTACACGTAGATCTTTCTGACGACAGCACACGCAGCACACAAGTTCATCGTTGCTCACCCTCAATGTGTTCACATGACCCCCACACACATGACCCCCACCACACACATGACCCCCCACACACACATGACCCCCCACACACACATGACCCACCCAACTCATGATCCACCCAACACATGACCCACCCAACACATGACCCACCACACACATGACCCCCCACACACATACCCCCCCCCTCACACACATGACCCCCCACACACATGACCCACCACACACATGACCCACCACACACATGGCCCACCACACACATGACCCCCCACACACATGACCCACCCCACACATGTCTCACCACACACACAGTACATCAGTCATTACAATGTACAACTGGCCCAATAACAAATATTTTTTCTTGACAAATCCTAACCTAGTATATTTATCTTAACAATGTACATCTATCCCAACAAGGTACATCTATCCCAACAATGTACATGCGGGTAACAATCCTAACCAATCCGTCTATCCTAACCAGTCTATCCTAATCAATCCTATAACCAATCCTAATAAGGCACGTCTCGCCCTACTTTCCTATAAGCAAACAGGTTCATTAGATGAAAGTGGAGAATATTTTAAAAAATCAAGTCTCAGATTTGACATTTACAAAACGTTGTTCTAATTATCTAATGACGGGATTGTTAGCGTTAATTGGAGGATGTATCAGCGTTTTAATATGACAGCTCTTGGTACGCTACACACAGTTCTTTGTACACTTTCCATTTCACACAGTCCCTTGTACACTTTCAAACAGTTCCATGTACACTTTCCCTTTCACAGTTCTTGTACACTTTGCCTTTCACACAGCCATCTCATGTACACAATTGCTACCATTTCCTCACCACCTATGAAGTGATTAACTAATGAACACCTTATGTTATACTAACCAACAAATGACCACCTTATGTTATACTGACCAACTAATGATCACCGAGTTGAACTAACCATGAAATGACCAACTTATGTTATACTAACCAACAAATGTCCATCTTATGTTATACTAACCAACAAATGACCACCTTTGCATGTTATACTGACCAACAAATGACCACCTTTGTATGTTATACTGACCAACAAATGACCACCTTTGTATGTTATACTGACCAACAAATGTCCATCTTATGTTAAACTGACCAACAAATGACCACCTTTGTATGTTATACTGACCAACAAATGTCCATCTTATGTTATACTGACCAACAAATGACCACCTTTGTATGTTATACTGACCAACAAATGTCCATCTTATGTTATACTGACCAACAAATGACCACAGAGTTAAACTGACCAACTAATGACCACAGAGTTAAACTGACCAACAAATGACCACCTTATGTTATACTGACCAACAAATGACCATCTTATGTTATACTAACCAACAAATGACCGGCGCCACCTACCTTATGTGACGTCCTGTTTGGGAGGGGGGTCATGCCTTTGACGGCTTTAGGAAAATCCTGCTCACACACCAGACTGCCCTGCACGATGCCGTACCTGTCCCCCGTGTTGAGCGGCGTGTGGCACGTGCAACAGGTAAAGCACTGAGGGTAAACAAGAGGTCAGAGGTCACACGAGGGTAAACAAGAGGTCAGAGGTCACACGAGGGTAAAATAAAGGTCAGAGGTCACACGAGGGTAAACAAGAGGTTAGAGGTCACACGCTGGTCTACTCACACACAAGTCTTAAGCTCCTCTAACATAATTACCCTAATCCCAGGTAAAATAAAACTGTTAGCTAACAAACGAAAACACATAGCTAGACACCAACCACTTGGTTAGACACCAACCACTTAGCTAGACACCAACCACTTAGCTAGACACCAACCACTTAGCTAGATACCAACCACTTAGCTAGACACCAACCACTTAGCTAGACACCAACCACTTAGCTAGACACCAACCACTTAGCTAGATACCAACCACTTAGCTAGACACCAACCACTTAGCTAGACACCAACCACTTAGCTAGTCACCAACCACTTAGCTAGACACCAACCACTTAGCTAGACACCAACCCATGTAGACTCCCTCTCCTAACTACAAACGTGGGACACCATCTAAGCAATAATTCCTAGACAGGATTTAAATGACCCCCCCCCCCCCCCACTCATGACTATGACAAAACGTTCTTTGAATACGCTAATACTTTATATCTATGCACCCCCCCCCCACTAACCCCTAGCGTACCCCCCTGCTCTGACTGCCCCCCCCCCAACTAACCCCGAGCGTACTCCCCCCCCCCCCCCCCCCCCTGCTCAGACCGCTACATCCCCAGTTGCAGGCGTACCTTAAGGTGGTAGACGTTGGTTTGTGCCCTCATGACGAGCTCGCTGGCTGGGATGGGCTGACAGCACGCTGAACACGAGCCGCTAGACCCGAACAACCTGCGGACAGAGACCACTCGTTAGACAAATCCTGACAACACTATCAGAGGGTGGACATAATGTTAGACAAATCCTGACAACACTATCAGAGGGTGGACATAATGTTAGACAAATCCTGACAACACTATCAGAGGGTGGACATAATGTTAGACAAATCCTGACAACACTATCAGAGGGTGGACATAATGTTAGACAAATCCTGACAACACTATCAGAGGGTGGACATAATGTTAGACAAATCCTGACTCTAATGTGAATGTGTATGGCTGGCGATTACATTACATTTGGAGCTGTTAAAGGTCTTATTTTGTTGAAGCAAAGGGTTGATTTTCTGTCGTTTCGCAAGAGTGGTCCACTTTACAGTGTGGGAACATTAGTGTTGGATCAGTGTTGAAATTGCAGGTTGACTTGTGGTCAATCTTTCTTAGCATGATTGTTTACTATTAAAGAAACGCAATCAACAAAGTTGTAAATAAATAAACGCTGATATATTTAACTAAAAATAAACGCTTTAACAGAAATAAAGGCTACAGTATCACATAACGAAACGCTACAACATCACTGGTGCCTGAATCTGTGAGTGACTCGCGTGCTGGCTCGGTTATGGATGGCGGCACGAGCATGGCACTGTGTTGACATGTCTAGTGTGAGTACTGATTCTCCACACGTGTCAAGTCGTCGTTTAATTCAAGATGTTACTAATGGGGATAATCTAGGTGGGTGTGGGGCGCCACATCAACTGGCCACACGCTGTGTAGATTATCACATTGGTTGACCGGTGGGGTGTATGTGGTGAGCCATCGTGTTAAGATGATAGTTTGCCTACATCGCCGGGTGGCCACAGTAGTTGACCCACAGGTGTGGTTTAGCCACATTCATCTGCACTTGTCGTGTAACCATACTGTAGGTCAGCGTGATCCCGGGGTCAAATCAGTACTCACCGTGGAGCGGCTGACCACATTAACGCAAGTGCACGTGCCTTTGCTCCGTGGACATACGAGCACGTCCTCCAACATGGAACACAAACACCGGTCACGCTTGAGGAAACAGCTCCGGCGGTCACAACATAACCAACCCGATCAATTTGTGATCGTACACTAATAACATCGATACACAAACAGCTCCGAAATAGCATAACGCCAGCCAAGCGTGGCGGCGGCTATTTCTACATCAATAACCCAGAAAAAAAAATTGATTTCCATCAAAAATCATTGGAGCGTTACATTGAAGCGGTCGATACTAAATATACTTTCCGAATAGACAAAGATGTAAATGGCATTTAAAATGACGAGACTAAGATGTAAATGGCATTTAAAATGACAAGAGACTAAGATGCAAATGACATTTAAAACAAGCCTTAATTCAGCGGCGGTAATCAGCTGACAGTGAGTTGCGTCGCTTTAGAGAGATTTTGTCGGAAGGAAATGGAGTTGACAAGATCAACCGACCAGCAGGAAGCTTCCAGCCAAGAGTGACCAGTTGATGGAGGGATTTACCCCCACCCACACCCACTCCGTGGTTTCGCATGAATGCACATCAAGTGCGCCTGTCAAAAAGTCACAATCGTATGCAAGACAGGGAAACAAGTTTTTTATTCACGGACTTTTTTTCACATTTTAATTGAGAGTGACTTCCCCTCCTAAGCTTACAGCCTGCCTGTATAAAAACAACATGGCAGGTTTATATGGCTGCAGCTGTTTTGTATAGCCTCGCGACATTTACAGTGAAATTATTTAGTTAGAAAGTGAACGTTTGGATTCGGTTAAAGCTAGGTTAGGGTTAACAGTATATTAGACAGGACTGGTACCATATAACGGTATAGTTATAGTACCGTGGCTGAATGAGTAGAACTCAGTGGTCTACAGTCTGTCTGTCTGCCTACAGTTCTATAAATAATTCAGGAATGAGAACATCTTGTTGAATTATCGAAATCGTGACGTAAACAAGTCAAGACGAGGTTTAAAAAAAATCTTTTAGAAAAGTTGGATAAACAAAATGGTACCAGCAATATGGCGCCGTACACTAAACAGACCATGCACGTATCGCTAAATCAATTTTTTAAACAAACACCCCCCCCCCACCCGCCCCGTACAGATAACCGGAGCTGCTATATAGTATAGGAAAATATCCCCACTACGCACCCCACTAACAAATCAGACACCCCACTAACAAATCAGACACCTCCCACCCCCCCCCCCCACACCCCCACTAACAAATCAGACACCTCCCACACCCCCACTAACAAATCAGGCACCCCTCTCACACCCCCTCCCACCTCCCAGCCTATAATTACGCGTCACAATTGAAGTCCCTCCCCGGGACTTTCCAATTAAAATGGCAGCGATTCTCGATACACGCCAGATTGTTTCTGGATGTGTACGTGTGTACGGGAGGCTATTCGCAGTGTGTACGAGCAAGGGGAGGCTATTCGCTGTGTGTACGGGCAAGGGGAGACTATTCGCAGTGTGTACGGGCAAGGGGAAGCTATTTGCAGCGTGCTCGTGTGTATGGGCGAGGGGACGCCACTCACTCCCAACATCAATTTTCTCCAAAATAATTGCTTTTCTCCCAATTTTCGAAGCGTGAATTTGGCTTTTGAAGTGTTCTATTGGCAGAGGCGGCGACAGTTAATGACTGACAGAGTCGGCGACAGTTAATGACTGACAGAGGCGGCGACAGTTAATGACTGACAGAGGCGGCGACAGTTAATGACTGACTGAGTCGTCGAGTGATACCGAGCAGGTTGTGCGAGTAGAACAATAGAAAATCTGCATCTTGTGGTTCAATAATTGTAGGGGAAAACATTTTTTACCTAATTATAATTTAATTTGAAAATAAAAAGTTTCACCTGGTTAATCGATGAAAGCTAATAGCTTGTCCGGTAAATTAAACGCGCGGGGGGCGGGGGTTAAACAAAGAGAACGAGTACAGGGACGGGAGAGGTCGGGGCGTCCAAAGCCGGGTGACACACACACAATGCTTCTGGCATTAACCATACAACCACACTGGTAGGCGTCGCTAGGTAGGGTGCAGAGGGGCGGGCACCCCCCGACCCAGATATGTACAGATGTGGTAGCGAAGTCCCGACGTACTGAGCCAGTTTTTTATCCACACTTGTTTGGGTTCAAACTTTCTCCGATCAGCTGCCGACGTATTGACCCCGACTAACAGTACTAATACTAACCTTACCTAAAGTAACATATCCGTTTACTGACCTCCTATGTACTATTTGACCTGGCCAATAACGGTCAGTGAAAGCATGCGTCATGTCTGGCCTTGATTTAAGAATTATCACAAGTTGGGAAACTAGTGTTGGAAAAAAACCAACTCATAATTTTAGAATCTTTTAAAAGACAAGACATACAACCCAGGCACAAGAGCAAACATTGAATGGATTTTATATAAAATGATAATTCGGCTTACCGTAACTTTCTATAAACTCGTCTAGTACTGAACCCAATTTTGTACAGAAAACACGAGTTTCCGATATTCCAAAAATAGAACATTCAAGACGGTCTGTCTTCCCCTACCCTCCCCAATAAATCACGAGCCAGCTATGGGGCTGGAGCTAAAGAATTGAGAACCGCGCAGACTTGGGTCTCAGATATTATTAGCTACGTGTGCCGCGGAGGTCCCCCATTTCATTTCCGAGGCGACTATGAGGGCAGTCTTCAATTTGCATCTATATTGCCAAACATTAGAGAGCTAGTATTTTCCTTCATCTCGGCATGATTAGCTGGGGTTTATGTGGCTTTCAGCACTTGCGGTTATGGTTGGGCAAGTCTGTATCGGCATGGGCGGGCAGACGGCTTCTTTCCTGTCACGCTACACAGCCACGTGAACTGAGATCACACACGTGCTTTAATCAGACGAGTTTAAGTGTGAGTGTGTGTGGGGGGGACGACTTTAGTATTAATACTGGGAAAAAATCAGTTCTCGAAGCCCACTATGGTGATGAAGTCAACAGGAAATATCTGACTACAGAAGTCAACTCACTTGACTGCAAGAATCATTTTAAGTCAAGAAAGTCAAGTTTAATTAAACAGAGAAGCTACAACAAGCTTGATGTATTAGAATGTCATTGAAAGATCAAGAGTATTAGATGTCAATTTAGACGCAATTCTATTATCAAACGCGAACTTGAAAGAAGGAACAGAGCGGGAGTTGAGCGGCTTCAGAACCGCACGAGGTGAAAGCTCCATTAACTCATATTGATGTCCCCCACTTACGGATGATTGTGTTTTAGCCAGTTAAAGAAAGTGGAAATTATTGTTGGATACAATATTCTAATCGCATCCGACAAAAGACGGAAGGCAGGGCCGGCAATAGCGGCAGGCAGGGCCGGCAATAGCGGCAGGCAGGGCCGGCAGTAGCGGTAAGCAGGGCCGGCGACGACATTGGGGGGATCGGCAATGGCGGAGGATCAGTGTTTCTTTCAGACTTTTTTCTCCGTGGGGGGGGGGGCTCTGGTAAAAGTATAATAGTATATATCTTTTAATATAAATTCCATTTTGTTCAGGGGAGGGGGAAGGGCGAAGAGAAGCCTGGAAGAAACCATGCGGATGGTGGTGGTGTGGTAAAGTCTAAGATGATTCGTGACAGACGTCTGTCTAAAGTTGTTGGATATGTCGAGACTACAAGCGTGTGTCGCCCTCACAGAATGTGACCAACAAATACAGCATTAGCCAGTGGTCAACATAAAAACCTAGAGATCTACCTCAGCTGTACTAAACACTAGGGTAGCGAGGGCGAGACATTACCCTAACCATATACATCATACAACCATGTCTACATCCTAATCAAGGACACGACGAGGGCCACACCAATGACCTCGATCATGTGCTTGTATTAAAGGTAACAATAATCGTAAAGTAAGCACATCGTTTGAGCACTCGCCCCAGCAAATATTTGTCTCGTTATACAGGGGGGGGGAGTCCCGGGAGTGATTTGAGCATGAGTTATCTGCCCCCCCCCCCCCAACTTCTTAGATCTAGTTTTAAAACAGAGATTAGAAGACTTCAACGCCCCGCTGAGGGTTTTAATTAGCAGCGTCTTAACCAGTAATGACGCGGGCGGATAAGAAGATGAAAGGGGAGTCTGGTGACTCGGCGTCAGTCCCATTCACGTATCTAAACATGGAGATGAGATTGGACGATGGAGGGAAAAAACCAATTAAATTTAGATAATTAGTGATTATGCAAATGTTTCGCAGATTGGAGAAGGGGGGGGGGGCGGACAATATTTATCAACATTTTATCAAAAAGCTTTTAGCGACGTTTTAGAGATGGGAGTAAAAAAAAATTCTATTTATAGACCGGGTCGACAAGGGGAGGCCACGCTGAGAAAAATAATTAATCGTTTGATGAAAGTGGAATTGTGGATTTTTTTTTCTCTCCCCTTTTTTTCTTGGTTGTTCGCAATTATATTTTTAGGGGGTTGAGCAACAGGAAAAAAAATGTATAATTACATTTATAAATGTGTAATACTCCCCCCCCCCCCGCCATCTTATGCAGTTTTGTAAGCGCGGCAATCCCATGGCATTAGGGAGTAGGGTGTATCTAACGACGAGTACAGAACTCACACAGAACGAGCATGTCGTCGTGTTTTGTTGGATGATGCGAGTGGGGGGGGGGGGGGGTCACAGAGCGGGATGGGGTGAAATAGTTTGAACATTTGTTTTGATGACACGGTGACACACTGTTAAATGTTTCAGGAAATACTTGAGGTATTTGTCTAGGGATGCAAGACATGTTTTCAAATATTTATATATAACAGTTGAGGGAAGATGTTATATAGGAAAAATAAACTTTGTATTATCACCGAGACCATCACAACACGAACATTATTTTAACATTATATTTTTTACAATTAATAGCATTATTTTAACAAGTCATCAATTATTGATGATGCTTAAATGTGAGTAACAAAAACCAAGAACCTTTGTAATGGCAGGACGGGACATTAAAGATAAGAAATCGGTATAACAATGAAGAGGAAATTAGTATCTAAGATGTACGAGAAATGACGATGAAAGGCAAACAAGAAAACAAAAGATGAACAAGAAATGAGGATGAAATACGAACAAATAAAAAAAATGAAGCCAATTTAGGTATGGGTAATTAAAGGGGGATAATAAGTGGCTCATTTAACTAAAGTCCTTTAAGTTCTGGGACTCGCCTCATTACCTACCATGTTTGTTTATCTACACGTTCGCCGTCTCAATTAATTAGTGTAGTTAGTTAGTTAATTAGTTTGTGTGTATGTGTGGTAGTGATTGTTTTAATTTTCAGCGTGTGTGCATTTACTATGTGTATGTGTATGGGAGGGGGGGGGGGGGGGGAAGGAGAGATTGTTTTTAAAAAAAATAATTGTATTTATATGAACGATAATGAGGGAGAGAGGATTGAAGGTGAGGTGGGTATTGTAAGAAGGTGGGTGTGGCCATGGTATTTCTAAATTGACGGCGGTCATCTAGTTCATACGAGAATGTTTCAGATGAATAAGCGTGTGACTAGTTTAGCTTAACTAGCGACCTGACGACCTGATACACATAATCCTATCTAAGCTCTAACCCTAACCAGTTTAATCACAGACCCAATGTGCATGCCTTGAAAACCGGGAAGCCAAAGTCACATTCACCAGCACCCCTCCCCAACCCCCAATAATCCCAACCCACCAACACTCCTCCCCAACCACCAATAAACCCCAACCACCAACACTCCTCCCCAACCACCAATAAACCCCAACCACCCGCACCCCTCCCCAACCCCCAATAATCCCAACCCACCAACACTCCTCCCCAACCACCAATAAACCCCAACCACCAACACCCCTCCCCAACCACCAATAAACCCCAACCACCAACACTCCTCCCCAACCACCAATAAACCCCAACCACCAACACCCCTCCCCAAAAAACCCCACCCATCAATAAACAGCTCAAAACACCAACATGGAAAACTAACACAACAGACAAATCTTAAAAGAAAATCAATCAATGACATTAAATAAACCCCACAATCTAACACCCGACCGCCCATATTAGACCCAACCCCCAAACATTTTACACTCCGACTACACTCAACCCTACCACCTTACACCCAACCAACGACTGCAGCATACACCCAACCCCTAAACACCTTACACCCAACCTTACAACCTTACACCCAACCCCACCACCTTACACCCAACCAACGATTGCACCTTACACCCAACCAACGACTGCAGCTTACAACCAACCCCTAAACACCTTACACCCAACCCTACCACCTTACACCCATCCAACGATTACATCTTACACCCACCAAACCCCTAGCACCACCAAACGCAGCAGAAGAAGTCACGGATTAGAAAAAAAAAAACCAGCCCTCGTCTGGGCCTCGTCTGTAATCTCCCCTAACAATCGTTTTGAGCATTGGACGCCATAATGGATTCCAATTCCGCCGGTTTTTAATGAATTGTTCTAATTTGAAAGGTTTTAATCATGATAAAAGCCAGCGATGGATGTCTTGCCTGGCCCAGGGGGAGGGGGAGCTGGAATGCCATCGGACAAATGACATTTCCTATTCTCAACTATTTCATTACGTTCATTATTACTCCCTGCTCCTCTCTGTAATGCACCCACTTTTCACGCCCCCACCCCCCGCCTGTACACCCCCCACCCCCTGATATTTTACAGTCGTTTGCCGTTTATTCTCAAATATAAATATTTTCACTAAGCCTAGCCTGAACGAGTAACTTGTGCCCAGCAGCATTACTATTATCCAAATGGATCTTTTAGCGAGGGCATGAATGCCACCGCGCGCTGTGTTATGTACATTAGGGATGAACCCCCCCCCCCCTCTTTAAATAACTTTAAAACATTTTCGTTAAAAGCATTTTCCCCAGATGGTATGAGTCATCGGCGGAGTGGGTTCAATTATTTAAAAATATGTTTCATCATAACAGGCAATTAGCATCAATTATTTGATGGCGAGGATTTAGGTCAATTACACTGGAGGTGGGGCGGGTACTTATTCAACCATAGCTCGGGTTCAAAGGTAAGATCACGTGGTAGTGTTTTAAGTAAAACTGGAGTTTTTACATTAAAGTACATGAACAATACATTATCAACACACTGGCCATCCAATAGCCCTGGCCATCCAATAGCCCAGGCCATCCAATAACCCTGGCCATCCAATAACCCTGGCCATCCAATAGCCCAGGCCATCCAATAACCCTGGCCATCCAATAACCCAGGCCATCCAATAGCCCTGGCCATCCAATAACCCTGGCCATCCAATAGCCCAGGCCATCCAATAGCCCTGGCCATCCAATAACCCTGGCCATCCAATAGCCCTGGCCATCCAATAGCCCTGGCCATCCAATAGCTCTGGCCATCCAATAGCCCTGGCCATCCAATAGCCCTGGCCATCCAATAGCTCTGGCCATCCAATAGCCCTCGCCATCCAATAGCCCCGGCCATCCAATAGCTCTGGCCATCCAACAGCCCTGGCCATCCAATAGCCCTGGCCATCCAGTAGCCCTGGCCATCCAATAGCTCTGGCCATCCAACAGCCTTGGCCATCCAATATCCCTCGCCATCCAGTAGCCCTGGCCATCCAATAGCCCTGGCCATCCAATAACCCAGGCCATCCTATAGCCCAGGCCATCCAATAGCCCAGGCCATCCAATAGCCCAGGCCATCCAATAGCCCTGGCCATCCAATAGCCCTGGCCATCCAATAGTCCTGGCCATCCAATAGCCCTGGCCATCCAATAGCCCTGGCCATCCAATAACCCAGGCCATCCTATAGCCCAGGCCATCCAATAGCCCATGCCATCCAATAGCCCAGGCCATCCAATAGCCCTGGCCATCCAATAGCCCTGGCCATCCAATAACCCAGGCCATCCAATAGCCCTGGCCATCCAATAGCCCAGGCCATCCAATAGCGACTGGAAAGCTCTTCAAGATTTCAATTGGAATCGGTAATGGAGAATCCGAAATAAGACAAAATGTGCGGCCAGAAAGTGGGACCACAAAAGTGGGACCACAAAAGTGGGACCACAAAAGTGGGACCACAAAAATGGGACCACAAAAGCGTGACCATTAAAGTGGGACCAAAAAAATGTCTACCATTACTATCGTGTACACTTTCATTCCCTTTTTAGTTCTTTGTTTTTTTAGTTCACAAAGGTCGTGTGAAACTGTGATAATTCTTTCTTCACGGGAACAAGGTTAACATTGTTGGGTTAACTTTGTTAGGGTTAACTTTGTTAGGGTTAAATAGGCGGCGAGAGACGGTTGAGTTAATTATTTTAACGTTTTACTAATTGAACTCACGAAACCTTGTAATAGATGTAAGAGTGGTTGTGTGTGGTGTTTATATATGTGTGTGTGTATAAGTATATGTGGTATATGACTGACATTGGGAGCTGTTAAATTACGTGTAGTGGTTTTTGTTTGGTGTATCTGTGTGTGGGGTATGCGTCTAAATATGTAGTGTATGTGCAGAGTTTTTCCCTGTCTACCGCACCTCCGCCAACAAAATGGAATTTATATAGAAAACAAATACTTTTACCAGTGTCCGCCCCCCACCCCCGAGAAAAAGGTCTGGAAGAAACACTGTGTATGTGCAGTATTTAAGTATGTGTGGGTGGGGGTCTAAATGTGTGTTAAAACTGACATAGTGTGTGGTGTATATTATTATGTAAAGTGTATATGGTGTGCAATGTTCCTTCTAATGATGAAAAATCTAGTGAGTTATGTGTATTTTGTGTGCGCTGTGTTCTAAAACTTCTCTATCAGGATATGTGTATTTTACAAAATGACTGCCCTTCAGGTTCAAAACTACATTGGTGGTGGGGATATGTGTATTCATGTATTTAACACATGTTCCATTGCATCCTTCCCCCCAGTTGGTCAGTGCTGACCACTTGACCCTACCATCGCCTACCTGATGTGGGTATGTGTATTCATGTATTTAACACATGACATCCCCCCCAGTTGGTCAATGCTCACGGCTTGACCTTACCATCGCCTACTTGATGTGGGTATGTGTATTCAACACATGTTCCATGGCCTATTCCCCCCCCCCCCCCCAGTTGGTCAGTGCTGACCACTTGACCCTACCATCGCCTACATGATGTAGGTATGTGTATTCATGTATTTAACACATGTGTGCTGACCACTTGACCCTACCATCGCCTACCTGATGTGGGTATGTGTATTCATGTATTTAACACATGACATCCCTCCCAGTTGGTCAGTGCTGACCACTTGACCCTACCATCGCCTACCTGATGTGGGTATGTGTATTCATGTATTTAACACATGTTCCATGGCACCCCCCCCCCCAGTTGGTCAGTGCTGACCACTTGACCCTACCATCGCCTACCTGATGTGGGTATGTGTATTCATGTATTTAACACATGGCACCCCCCCCCCAGTTGGTCAGTGCTGACCGCTTGACCCAACCATCGCCTACCTGATGTGGGTATGTGTATTCATGTATTTAACACATGACATCCCCCCTCCCCCCAGTTGGTCAGTGATGACCACTTGACCCTACCATCGCCTACCTGATGTGGGTATGTGTATTCATGTATTTAACACATGTTCCATGGCACCCCCCCCCCCCAGTTGGTCAGTGCTGACCACTTGACCCTACCATCGCCTACCTGATGTGGGTATGTGTATTTATGTATTTAACACATGGCACCCCCCCCCAGTTGGTCAGTGCTGACCGCTTGACCCTACCATCGCCTACCTGATGTGGGTATGTGTATTTATGTATTTAACACATGGCACCCCCCCCCCCAGTTGGTCAGTGCTGACCGCTTGACCCAACCATCGCCTACCTGATGTGGGTATGTGTATTTATGTATTTAACACATGGCATCCCACCTCCCCACCCCAGTTGGTCAGTGCTGACCACTTGACCCTACCATCGCCTACCTGATGTGGGTATGTGTATTCATGTATTTAACACATGGCACCCCCCCCCCCCCAGTTGGTCAGTGCTGACCACTTGACCCTACCATCGCCTACCTGATGTGGGTATGTGTATTTATGTATTTAACACATGGCACCCCCCCCCCCCCCCCAGTTGGTCAGTGCTGACCGCTTGACCCAACCATCGCCTACCTGATGTGGGTATGTGTATTCATGTATTTAACACATGTTCCATGGCACCCCCCCCCCCAGTTGGTCAGTGCTGACCACTTGACCCTACCATCGCCTACCTGATGTAGTCGTTCCTACACAAGATCATGCCGGCCTTGGTGAAGCAGGAGGTCCCTATCTCTCCCAGCTGGGCCTGACAGCACGAGCACTTGAGGCAGCCCGTGTGCCAGTACCGCTCCATGGCCAGGAGCAGGAACCGGTCCTGGATGCGGGCGCCGCACCCGGCGCACGACTTGGGCACCCCCGACTGGTTGACGGTGACCGCGCCGTTGGGCACCCCGGGGCCGCCTGGGCCCATCATCTGCGCGTTGGGGGAGAACTGGAATATCCGGTGGCGGGTGTCCTGAAAGTGGATGTGGTGTGGGTTCTCCGTGGTGGGGCCGGGGCGGGACTCGGTGGGGGTGAGGATGGACAGAGACACGTCACCGGCTGGTCATCGCTGGGGTCCTACACATCCATAAGCAAGTGCCGACTTGAAGTATGATGGTCAAAACTTTTGTTCGATAGATTTCACGAGGTTGCTGAAAGTAAAAAAAATAAAATAAATGAAGTTATGACATACACAAAAAACTATCTCCATTATAATTTTATAAAACCAACGATGTATAACGCTGGGCTTTTGTGTTGGATTCAAGAAGACCAACATGTTAAATCACAGTTCAATCCTAAGCATTTGTTTTGATTCTAATTTTTTATGTGTCCTATATATTTAAAACTGTGAGGCTTCGAGTGTCTCTTCTATAGACAATATAAAAAAGGACGTTCAACGATTAAAAAAAAAGACGAAATGGCGTTTTTTTAATCTTAAAGAGATTTTTATAAAATAACTATTCCTTAAAAGAAGTAATACTCTGCTTTAACATCTAAAGATCTATAGGGCAGATGAAGTAGAGATTCTATGTTTCTTGATCTCGGCATGATGTAGCCAGCACTATGGCCAACCGCTTATACTTTCCCCAACGTATGTCAGGTACCCATATGAGCTGGATTAGCTCAGGGACGTCCTACAGTCCCGAGTCCTGACCGAGATCTGAACTCGAAACCTTCAGCCTAGTAACCGAACGCTCTACAATCCAACCACGCTGTCCCAACTATCCCTTATTAAATGTATGTTATTTAACTTTTTCTGTTTATGGTAGAAAAGAAAACCCCCACTTTAAACTTGCGTTAGATTCGAACCCAGTCGCGAGTACCGAACTAGCGACTGCACCAACTAGCACGTTGCCAGCAGCCCCCCCCCCCCCCCCCCCCATTAGCCGGCTATTGGCTAAACTAAACAGCGGCCCAATGTAAAAGGATTTTTAATTTGATAAGAAAACACGCGCTTTGATGAGGGGAATCGACGGAGGACTCCCGACAATCGCGATATTAGTGGAATCGATTCCCCAGTGATCAAAACGATTATCTGGCACTCCAATCAGGCAAATGCCAGCAAACAAAATATGACGGCTCGCTTGTGGACAACCCGGCTATTGACAACCATTCTATGCAACCCGCTTTCATAAAAACTGGATAAAAAAAGTTTTACAATAGACGATATTAAACGAACTGTATTTATATATTCAAATATTTAAAACATTTTTTTTACATGAACACTTAATTATTCTACGAGTTGTATCCCCTTATTTAAAAAGAGTGAGTTTTCCCCCCTTTAAACCAACGTGCCCACGAAGACGCGAGTATGTTTTAACTGGCTGTATAGAATCTTATTATCTAGACTCCCGGCAACAATAATAGATAAATCACATAAAAACCTCATTTCCAAAATGGCCTCCAGTCCTCTCAAAACCAGCCCCACTCCGAATAATTGGTTGCGTCAAACCGACCAATCATATCTCGGATCCGTCAAACCGACCAATCATATCTCAGTTACAGACTGCTGCAGCAATTAGAAAATGGCCTACTTGAACAATCAAAACAGAGCCCCCCCCCCTCCCTCTTCTTGATTTATTTATGCATAAACGTTTCAACATAATCAAAAAGCTCGCCATCGGGAAAATGTTCAAATTGGATTGGTGATTTGAAAACTTACAATTAGATTTGAGAGTATTTTTTTTTTGCAGCCCTCGAGTCGGGCTCGGCCAAGAATGGTTAGATATCCTATGCATGGGGAATGGAGGTTTTAATCCGGTTCATCATCCAATAGAGGGGGGCTTGTTGGGGGGGGGGGGGGGGGGGAACGACGACTCAATCACGTGGTATAGAGGACATTTGGCCATCCGTGGGGGTCTCCGTTTGATGAAGAATGATCTAGAAATATCTTTTTTTTTTTTTAAATTTCAGAATAAACTATAAACCATCGCATCACTCTAACTAGAATTTTCTTTAGTAGAATGGTAAGATTTTAGGTAGCGGAAAAAAAATATTTCGAAAAGTGGAGACGTTTCGGCAAGGGGAGTCAAGACATTGTTGAAAGGGGAGACAATACATTGTAGAACAGGGAGAAAAGACGATCGGGAAAGGTAATGAATATGACGACACAAAAACGAGAAAACAGGATTATCTTAATCCTGTCAGTAATATGATCTCTGCCCCCCCCCCTCCCCCCATCGAGGACATTAACAAGGGAGTTTGGGATCTCTAGCTATAGTTTGTGTTAAGCAAACATTAACCCTAACCAACCCACTGCGTGGTTCTATCAAGTGAATAGCTAATCCAGTTTACTATACAATAACTATCTGTTATTCACGTAATATAGAAACACTACCCGACTTCATAATGTATTGTAGAGAGCGTACATTAACCATCTAGCACCCAATGTAATATCTCGAAACTTCATTAACTCATGACGTCCTAATGTATTATGCCAAGAGTCTACATTAACCCTCTGCCACCCAGAGTAATATCTAGACGCTACACTAACTCATGACGTCCTAATGTATTAGAGTCTATATTATCCCTCCATCTAAGAGACCGACGTCCTAAAGTTATATCTACAGAGTCTACATTAACCCTCTAGCACCTGTTGTAATATCTCGAACTACATTAACTCCTAACTTCCTTATTTAATATCTAGAGTCTAAATTAACCCTCTGTCAACCAGAGTAATATCTCGAAACTACATTAACTCATGACGTCCTAATTTCATATCTAGAGACAATATTAACCCTCTGTCAACCAGAGTAATATCGAGATAGGAAAAATCAAATTATCTCAATATCACCCAGTATTTAGAAAATTCAAGTCAGAACAAAAAACATGTATTTGTTTCTGTAGAACCGTTTTAACTAGACTAGCAGCAGACACTGAACTAATCTCGTTATCAACTTTGTAGGTTTACATTTTTTTCTCTCGTCTGATTGAAAAATGGAACGTCCATTTTTTCTTGGCGTAACAAAAGTTATGAAAATCTTCAGAAAACAATTTCCCATCGACTTGTTTTAATAACGAAATGAAGAATTGCGAGCTGTGTCAATTTTACTGACGGGGAAATCCGCTGATAAACGGAAAAATCCGCTGATAAACGGAAAAATTCGCTGATAAACAAAGGCGTATCCCAATATTAAAGTATTTTTTGTGTCTAGATGTCCGGACAGCGAGATCACCAGGCAGACGCAACCGATTTGATTGACAATAACATGCACGCTCCGCTTACAGAGAACTGGCCGGTAAAGGGGAGAGAAACCAACGGATATTCATAACATAACATTTCTATTTTTATTACATACACATTCAACCAACGCGAAAAGTTAATATTAAATGTTTCATATACTTTCTTTTAATTCACCACCAAGAACTACTCTTAATATTACCCACGTCAGTTCGTGCGATAAAAAAACCCTCGATACCTATCTCGTTAAAAGATCGTATTCGGATATTCACATCCGCCAGTACTCTGAACGGGGTCTCTCGATTAAGCGAGACTTTTTGTATTGGATTCAAGGCTTATGGGTGATGCGAGGAATATTGTAATAAGACCCAAGTGGATTAAGCCCATCCCGTGTTATCACTTAATCTCCTCTTATTAAAAAAATATTTTCGTGTGTCGAACCGACACATCTGCTACACACGCCACGAGGTGTGTTAACTTGGTAGGTGAAGTTGAGGTTTTAACTCATGCGTCTACACACGTTTAATCAAGAGTGTGACGCTGGTCAGGAGTCAGTGAGTGTTTGAGTCAGTGGACTCCAGTGAGTTCTAATAATTTTTTTTTTTTACTTTACGGACTGTAACTTCTAAAAACTTTCGAGTTACTTGGTCAAGGTAGGGTTGTAAAAATGTTACACCTGCATCTACGTCATCTTTGACAAAGTTTTTTTTAAGTAGGAAAGTTACATCTCACAAAACAAAAAAAAAAAAACAAAGACGTTTCGACCACAGGTCGTCGTCGGATTGAACGACAACAACTGTGCATGATTGTCAGCTCTTTGATAGTCTACGCCGCCACGGTGATCAGTGTAAGAAAGTCACCGGAAAAAAAGTCACGGAAAGTTACAGTTTTAGGTAGGAAAAAAGTCAGGGAAAGTTAATTTTAGCTAGGGAAAAAGTCACGGAAAGTTACAGTTTTAGGTAGGAAAAAAGTCGGGGAAAGTTAATTTTAGCTAGGGAAAAAGTCACGGAAAGTTACAGTTTTAGGTAGGAAAAAAGTCGGGGAAAGTTACAGTTTTAGGTAGGAAAAAAGTCGGGGAAAGTTACAGTTTTAGCTAGGAAAAAAGTCGGGGAAAGTTACAGTTTTAGGTAGGAAAAAAGTCAGGGAAAGTTACAGTTTTAGGTAGGAAAAAAAGTCAGGGAAAGTTACAGTTTTAGGTAGGAAAAAAGTCACGGAAAGTTACAGTTTTAGCTAGGAAAAAAGTCACGGAAAGTTACAGTTTTAGGTAGGAAAAAAGTCACAAATCACTCCAGTCACTTCCTACACGACGCTCCAAACACCCCAAGTCATTTCCATACGACGCCCTAAATACTGCCCCCCCCCCCCCCCACCCCGGGGTGCGGGAACCGACGAGGTAAACGACCCTAACAACCGGACACGTAAGCACACACCGAATCACGTGACTTATGCCAGACTCACCACCACCAAACCGAGGCCAGAGTGTGGCAATAAAACCAGGCGACCTACTTGGGCTTTTGTCCCCGTACACTTGCCCGGCCCTCCCCGTACACTTGCCCGGCTCTCCCCGTACACTTGCCCCGGCCCTGACCCCACGGGGCACAATAAAACCTCTTCAACGACTCCCCAAAATGGCGGCTGAGGGTGGCTGTAAATCACTAAATACTATTGGTAGGTGCTACCCCCACCTGACTGTCCCCTCCCCCAAAGAACAAAAGAAAAACACGTCCCCCCCCCCATATCGACCTTTAATTCACCTTTCTTCAACTGAAAAGAACGATAGCGGGTCAACCTGACAATTAGTTTTTTGTATTCTGGTCGCATCTTAGACAGGTGTGATTAAGTCTCTGTTACACCTGTGATCAAGCCAGCCAGTTGGATCTATGTCATCAACTCCAGCACTTTAATACGTGTGATCCAGTCAATCACACACGTCCACTGGTCATTCGAGCGTGGACACGCGTATAAGTATCATACAAATCACATTGGTTCTCTCGACCCTAAACTTAACCCAGGTTTAATTGCGATGTCGACGAAAAACGATACCGATATTGTGTTAGACGATACCAATCATGTACCACAAACAATACCAGCGAAGTAAAAAACACAATACTAGCGAAGTACCACATACGATACCAGTAAAGTACTACACACGATACTAGCGAAGTACCACACACGATACCATCCAAGTACCACACACGATACCAGCGATTACTACACACGATACCAGCGATTACCACACACGATACCACCAAAGTACCACACACGATACCACCAAAGTACCACACACGATACCAGCGAAGTACCACACACGATACCAGCCAAGTACCACACACGATACCAGCCATATACCACACCCGATACCAGCCATGTACCACACACGATACCAGCGACGGTTACAGCGAGTACCACAACGAAGCGAGCCCACCATTAGCAGGCCTAAAGTGTTTACGGCAGGGTGGGAGCCTGGTGGGTCTGGGGGGGGGGCGAAGTTGTTAATACCCCACCAGCCCGCCACACAACAACACCGACAAATAAAGTTTACTTACGGAGACCAGCGGAGGCTCAGACGGCAACCAATTTAAAAATTCCTTCCCCTGACCTTGAGCACGTCCCTCATTTTTTAGAAATTATCTCGCTAATATCCTCGTTATCTGAAGGCTCTATTCACCGCTCAGACGGAGATCAAAGTACTCGCGAATAAACTCATTTGTTATAAGCAAATATCCCTCTCTCGCTAAGTGTCGTCTTACACGCCCGTCCGTCTACTAGTTATTAGACTTGCGGACCTCCGGAGCGGGAGATACCATTTTTATTAATGCTACCAGGCAATTAAATTTCCTGTCAAAAGGGGTGGCAGGATGGGTGAATAGAAAAGGGGATTAGAAGCTAAGCGAGGGCCTTTATGCTGGGAGCACGAAATTTTAATGGGAAATTTTAATTAGCGGGAGGGCGTTGAGGGCAGGAGGTGGGGGGTGTAAATCGTGGGTCTAGGCTGGGGTGTTGGGGTGTGGGAGTGTAGGGTTAGTGGTGATATGGGGTGAGGGTGTGGGGTTAGGGATTTGGTTGTGGGTCGTATGGGGTCACCGAGGTAACGTTATGGGTGTTTGTATGTGTGATTTCTGAGATGTATGTCTACGGCGTGACGTATGTGGGCGGTGTACACAGTACAAGTGTACACTGTGATAGGGGTGGATGGACACATAGGGGTGGTGTACACAGTACATGAAAGTGTACACTGTGATAGGGGGTGGATGGACATATGGGGGTGGTATAACACTGGTGATGGTAAAATAAAAAAACAAAACAAAAAACCTCAACGACTGTTGTAATACATCTGTGTTGTTTACAATGTAATTGGATAATTAATGTGAAAACATTAAACAGCCAACATCCACCGAACTACGATCAAGAATATATTCTATTAAAAAAAAGTTTTTAAAGGCAGTAAACTGATACTTGTTAATTACCACTGAAAATGTATTATGACGATTGACCACTAAGGCCACTAACGGCTGACGATTTCTTGTAGACGAATAAAACACCAGCAGTTAGAGTACTTTATGGGACTGGAACCGAAATTAATTATCCCTGTTAATTAATTACGCGATACCAATAGTAGTCGACTGTACTGTCTGGGGGAAATACGAGAACCTGGCTAGAGACTATTTAATTAGTTAATTGGCTGGGTTAATTAAAGTTTCTGCGTCACAGATGTGATAGCAACACACACGTGGAATGACAGACTGACCACTATCCCTCAACAGGTCGACTATTAAGACACTTCTAATGGACGTGTCACTCGACAAGGCTACAACATCACACATTAAGACACATCTAATGAACGGGTCACGGCTACAACATCACACATTAAGACACATCTAATGAACGGGTCACGGCTACAACATCACACATTAAGACACATCTAATGAACGGGTCACGGCTACAACATCACACATTAAGACACATCTAATGAACGGGTCACGGCAACAACATCACACATTAAGACATATCTAATGAACGGGTCACGGCAACAACATCACACATTAAGACACATCTAATGAACGGGTCACGGCTACAACATCACACATTAAGACACATCTAATGAACGGGTCACGGCTACAACATCACACATTAAGACACATCTAATGAACGGGTCACGGCAACAACATCACACATTAAGACACATCTAATGAACGGGTCACGGCTACAACATCACACATTAAGACACATCTAATGAACGGGTCACGGCTACAACATCACACATTAAGACACATCTAATGAACGGGTCACGGCTACAACATCACACATTAAGACACATCTAATGAACGGGTCACGGCTACAACATCACACATTAAGACACATCTAATGAACGGGTCACGGCTACAACATCACACATTAAGACACATCTAATGAACGGGTCACAGCTACAACATCACAGATTTACTCTAACAGTTTCCACACCTTAACAATCACGCATATCACTGGTGGGGTGGGGCTGGGTGAGGTTGTGGCCATAATGGTTTCACAGCTAAGGTAAAGATGGTTCGAAGTCTGTTGGGTGACTCGTAGCAGGGTACATGAGTCGTGTTCCACACACCCTAGTCATAGAGCACACCAAGTGTGTACCGAGCAGTACACGAGGGCATCAAGCACACGAGGTGTGGAAACACCACACGATGTGTATAAACAACACACGAGGTGTGATACACGAAGTGTATCAATAACACACGAGGTGCATAACCAACACGCTATAAACAACACACAAGTTGTGTAAACACCAAACGAGGTGTGTAAAGAACATACGAGGTGTGTAAAGAACATACGAGGTGTGTAAAGAACATACGAGGTGTGTAAATAACACACGAAATGTGACTCACGAGGTGTGACAAACGAGGTGTGTAAAACAACAGATGATCACGGGCTGGGGAAAAGCTCAACTCGGGGGCGTGGGAACTCGGGCGGACCGCATGGTTTTTTGGGGGGTGGGGGAGGGGTGGAACAGGCTGACCATATGTTACTACATCTAAACAAGTTGGGGGGGGGGGGTATCAGTGGCTGGATCCCGAGGACGGTCCAGTCAATGAACTGGGCGGCCAGAATAACAGTGACCATGTGAAGTTATCAGACTGATAAATGTGAGGAAATCTTAAATCTGGTGGCCATTTTTTTTTAAACGTTCATCTTTAAACAACTTACATCCACAGCTTTGATTAAATTTTAAGGTTCCTTTTAAAATAAAATTTCATTAATTTTAAAGGCTATTTTTTCATCACAAGTTTGTAAAGTTAACCTAAATATGCCGTGGTAAAATAATTGCTGCGTTAATTAATGCGTTTGATTGCGACTTAAGGCTGTGTGGTCGAGCTAATGACGTGACGACACGGGAAATGTTTGTCACTAATGGAACATGGGGGGGGGGGATGTCTCTAGCCAGGTTAGAACAGGTGTTACGTCAGAGGTGGATGAGGTGGATGTGGATACATCTAAGCCATAAATATGTAGGGACACACGGCGGTATACAGGGAATTCACTCGGGGATACATTATATATATATATATATATATATATATATATATATATATATATATATATATATATATATATATATATATATATATGAAGTGGGATATATTTTGGGTATATATCAAAGGAGAGAAGGATACATTAAGGGATTGGGTGAGTATACAAATAAATGATATATAGAGAATAAGATGAGGTATATATCCAGTAGAGAGGAGGGATAAATTACAGGATATGATTAGAGGGTGTGGGGCTACAGGGAGAGTGCGGGGATACACAGGGAAAGGGTGGGGCTACACAGGGTGGGGTGTGGATACAAGGGGGGGTGGGATACACAGGGAGAGGGTGGGGGATACACAGGGAGAGGGTGGGGATGCAGGGAGAGGGTGGGGGTACACAGGGAGAGGGTGTGGATACAAGGGGGGGGGGTTGGGATACACAGGGAGAGGGTGGGGGATACACAGGGAGAGGGTGGGGATGCAGGGAGAGGGTGGGGGTACACAGGGAGAGGGTGGGGGTACACAGGGTGGGGAGCGGATACAAGGCGGGGGGTTGGGATACACAGAGAGGATGGGGAGACAGAGGGTGGGGAGGCAGGGAGGGTGGGGAGGCAGGGAGGGTGGGGAGGCATGGAGGGTGGGGAGACACAGGGTAGGGATGAACACACTGCAACCTGCGACGAGTGATTAGCGTCGTCTGTGAAAGACGGTAACAAGCCAATTAAACGTCTGGCCGTAAGACAACGTACACGTCACGTGTCTATGTTTGACATTGACGCGGTCCATGTCGGCTCACGACCTGCTCAGCTGCAGTCACGTGACGGAACACCTGATGGCGGCCCGCGGCGTGCAGCAGATAAACGCCATCCAACAACAGCCGAATTATGCGACAACTCGGCCAGTAAACTCCCTCGAACAATTACCGCGAGACTGGAGCCACATGCGAACAAAGAGGATTCACCCAACGTCACGAGAGGCGCCGTGTTTCAAATGTTTCAGTTATTCACTTAAAGGGGGGGGGGGGGGGGGTGTCTGAAGGTCGTCACCCCCACCCCATACCTTACATGCCGTGACCCTGATAGACGACACTTGCAGTACCTACATTATATAAGTCAATACATCTGCTGATAGTCAGTATGTGGTACGTAAAGCTTTTATGTGCCTGTGTATGTGCCTGTGTATATATGCGGTACTCTTTCAGTATGGCGAGGTAAGTTGTTATGGTGGTACGGCAAACGGAATAATTCGTCAAGTCAAGTAGCCATAGAGGAGGCAGCCCACAGTTAACATCTAGAAGAAAATCTCCACTAACCATTGTTAACATCTAGTGGAAGTTACCGTTAACCAATGTTAACATCTACTAGTGAAAGTCACCCCGTATCCCGTGTTAACATCTAGTGGAAGTTACCGTTAACCAAAGTTAAAATGTGCTAAAAACTCGGCGTGAACCAACCTAACAAGCCCTCGCTTTTCCAGTATGAGGTAAATCCAGATCTAACTCGTGTGAAACAAGACACCAAATCGTCACCGACTTTTTTTTCTCGCCTCGCCAAAAACAAGATAGGCCGACTTGGAAGATAGGCCTATTAACTAAAATAAATGGGGGAGGGCAGGGTACAGCCCATTGTGGGTGGGGGGGGGGGTGTCAGATTAAACTTTAAATCTAACAGGAAAACACAACTTGGTAAATTCAATAAAAAAATAAAGACAAAATTTGGCTTCATATTTGTTGCCACCTTGTTAAAGTTACATGGTAGTTGGGGTGAGGTAAGGGTGTGGGGGTGGAGTGGGTGAGTGAGAGTGGGGGTGAGGGAAGGGGTGTCATAAAATGTACAGTCTGTGGCCACTAGACAATGGAAGCCGATCAAGTTTTCCTTTATGTCTAACACAATCCCACCACACAAATAAAGTCCTATAAATTCAGATAAATACTGAAAGAAATCGGATTTTAGCAAATAGCAATTTTTTTAAAATCATGGGAACTCGTTGGTTTTCTGTTTCAGGCAGTGGAGCGGAAGTAGCTCTGTGTGTGGGGGGGGGGGGGGGGGAGTCCAAGTAGCTTTGTGTGTGTGGGAGGGGGTCCAAGTAGCTTTGTGTGTGTGGGGGGAGGGGTCCAAGTAGCTTTGTGTGCGTGGGGGGGGGCAAAAGGCTGTATGTGGTAGGGGGTCCAAGTAGCTTTGTATGTGTGTGTGGGGGGAGGGACAAGTAGCTGTGTGGTAGGGGGTCCAAGTAGCTGTGGGGAGGCAAGTAGTTGTGTGTGTGGGGGGGGGGTAAGTAGATGTGTGTGGGAGAGTAGCTGTGTGTGTGGGGCAAGTACCTGTGTAGGGGGAGGAGCAGGTGGGTAAAAAAAAAGGGGGGGGGGTTATGATGCCAAAGGTAAATGCTTCTTCTGTTGCTGTTGTTTGTATGTGGGGGGGGGGGGGATTGAACGGCGCTGTGTGTTACCGCTGGTGCGATACCCCCCTCTCTGAGCCTGAAGTGGACAAGGGTGAGCAGGATAGTGGTGACTGGTCAGCCGACAGACGTCACTGGTGAGACAAAAAAACAAAGTTCTATATCCTGTTACACGTGCCGATTGTTCTTACTGCTCCCGGACTTAGTCGTGTCCAAACTTTGTTTACATTTTCACACTAGTCACGTGATAAGAATCTACTGAGACATGCCAGGAACGCTGTGAGATATACAAGTTATGTTTATCGTCGGTGTGGGGCAGGGTGGGAGGTAGATTGGGGGGGGGGGGGGGTCCACTGGTGACCCAGTTTGGTCAGCGCTGATTGACGGGTCAAGCAGGACCCGTGTGGTGAGGAGAGCAGTCCAGCGCTCTTAATTGGAAGTGTAATTAGGGCCGTGAGATGGAAGGGTCAGGGGTCAGGGTCTCGGAACGCCGGCTATCCGCTAACGATCCTGGGTGTGTTGCCGACTGGCTAGCACGCGAGCCGTGCGGTAGGGGAGGCCCGGGGGAGGGGGGGGGGGGAAATCGATGACGGCAGAAACTATGATGAGAGCATAGTCGATGACTTAGAAAGTTTTCATCAAACACCATGTTCCTAGAGGCAAAGTTATACAATACGTGTGATTAACATACAGACATACACACGTCAATAACATACACACATACAGAGAGAATACAGGTCAATAACATACACACTCCAATAACATACAGATATACACACGTCAATAACATACGCGGTGAACACATTTCAACAACATACACATATATAGTGTCGGCGTTAGAACCGACCCCAGCTAGACCTCCTAGTTGTAAGGAAAGTTTAGAACCTACCCCAGCTAAACCTAGTTGTAAGAAAAGTTTAGAACCTACCCTAGCTAGACCTCCTAGTGGTAAGAAAAGTTTAGAACCTACCCCAGCTAGACCTCCTAGTTGTAAGGCAAGTTTAGAACCGACCCCAGCTAGACCTCCTAGTTGTAAGGAAAGTTTAGAACCTACCCTAGCTAAACCTAGTTGTAAGAAAAGTTTAGAACCTACCCTAGCTAGACCTCCTAGTGGTAAGACAAGTTTAGAACCTACCCCAGCTAGACCTTCTAGTTGTAAGGCAAGTTTAGAACCTACCCCAGCTAAACCTCCTAGTTGTAAGAAAAGTTTAGAACCTACCCTAGCTAAACCTCATAGTGGTAAGAAAAGTTTAGAACCTACCCCAGCTAAACCTCCTAGTTTGTAAGGAAAGTTTAGAACCTACCCCAGCTAGACCTAGTTGTAAGAAAAGTTTAGAACCTACCCCAGCTAAAGCTAGTTGTAAGAAAAGTTTAGAACCTACCCTAGCTAAACCTCCTAGTTGTAAGGAAAGTTTAGAACCTACCCCAGCTAAACCTCCTAGTTGTAAGAAAATTTTAGAACCTACCCCAGCTAAACCTCCTAGTTGTAAGAAATGTTTAGAACCTACCCAGCTAGACCTCCTAGTTGTAAGAAAAGTTTCAAAACAAACACACTGAGTTAAAGAAACAAAACAGAATGTACCCAAACAAGCACACAAACTTGGCCAGTATATCTAAAACCCTCGACACTTTTATCAAGAAAGAAGACATTGTCGTTTTTTGATTGACCAGAGAAGTTAAAACACAGCACTCAACATGTAGTTAAAATACGGAGCTCTTGAAATGTGTTCTGTTTGAATGTGAAAACCGTTAAAACACAGAGCTGTTAAAATTCGCACCGTTTAAATGTGGAAGCGTTAAAATACGGAACGTTGAAACACCCTGTCTTAAAGGAATCGGCCGTCGACGGCCCAAGGAATGTAATTATAAAGTATCGATTCCTAGTGCAAGCATCGATTTCGGCTACTCGATTTCATGCGATGCTTAGCTCAATCTGAAGGGAGTTAAAATATTTGGCGGGTGGGGTTAAAATGCCGACAATATGTAACATTGACGGTTCAAATGCTGACAATATCTAGCACTGACGGTTCAAATGCTGACAATATCTAACACTAACGGTTCAAATGCTGACAATATCTAACACTAACGGTTCAAATGCTGACAATATTGGATGGAGTGTGAGTTAAATAGTGAACAGTACTCGTGAGTGTGGGACTACAGTATTCACAATTTGAAGGACTCGCGAATATAGTTGTGCGTTTTTGTGGTGTATGTGTGGATGTGTGTGTATGGAGATGTGTTTGTAGTTGAGTGTGTGTGTGTGGAGATGTGTTTGTGGGTGAGTGTGTGTGTGGAGATGTGTGTGGATGTGTGTGTGGAGATGTGTGTGTGGGTGAGTGTGTGATGAACTCCCAGTGCCATCAACGCACCTGAGATATATCCCACACACGTGTTACATGGGATGTGTGGGCTCATGGGTGGGCTCGGAGTGTGAGGGTTCTAGACCAAGCTGGGCCACGTGACATCATGTCCCAACATAAAACCGGTGTCTGCTTCAAGTCTCAGCTCACCATGTCAACAAGTGTCAACAAAAATTCATCTCACGCGGTACACTGAGATAAACTTCAATCTTTGGACATGGGCGAATAACTCACGTCAACTACAACTTTTTTTTTCTTAATGTGGTCTCAACTTAAAAACTTAGGGCGGGAATAAGTGGGTTGTGGGCACAGTAAACTGTGACGTAGTCAACATGTTTAGTGAAGGTATTCGTACGATGGTGACGTAGCTCGGTAAAGCGGTGACGTAGTCCTTAAGTGGTTTTGTTAAATTTGCGGATTCGCCAACATGAGTTCAGTTTCAGTAAAATTATTACATAGCACAAGTACATAATCAGCAAGTATGTACGTTCTGAGGGTTTATAATATCCCCCCCCCCCCCCCACACACTCCCAGTCCCTACCACGTGACTTCTCGTCTGTACACCAGACGACATCTTCGTGACGTTAAAAAAAACAGCCGCCATCTTTCCCCTGCGACTAAAAGCCTTCTAATTTCCTTATCAGTAAAATAGTTGAAATGCTTTTATTCTCAAAGAGAGGGAATCTCAATTTAATGCAGCCACTCTGAGTGAGTGCCCCTGTCAGCAGTAAGTGCTCAGTGTGTGTGTGGGGGAGGGAGGGAGGGGGTGTTTATCATCAGTCTACTATAGCCCATTCGTCTAATGGCGAGATTATCAATTCGTCTGCTAGCTAAAAATGTTTACACGAAGGCTACTTCACTGACGATGGAAAGGGGGGGGGGGGGTCTGGTATCATTATGACGTCACGCGGCGATGATCCAATCAAACCAAAGAGGTTTAGTCCGCCCGTGTAGAAATGGACCATGACAACTTGGGTCTGTTATGTTATGGGATAAAAAGATTTGTTTAACAAAATATTCCGGTCTGGTTGAAATATCCGACCGTGCACCACGTCAGCAGCCGGGGTTCGAGTACCGCTGAGGTACGAGCTCCAAATCCTTGTTCTGTGTTTGTCACATTCCTTGCATTCAAATTATGCTAGAGGACTTAGTCTAATGATCGTGATAATCTAGAATTAATTAGTCTATTCGTGTATTTACCGGCATCAAAATTTACTATCGAATTAGCTGACAATAAAGACAAAAAATAAATAATTATAGAACCAACCAGTTGATCTACGCAATCGATTCGTCGGCTAATTATATCCACGCGGCATTTAGTTTTACGGACATTGACGCTAATTATGCTTAGTGGAACCCTTCCCAATTCTGGCCAAAACTCTGGTGCAATACTATCTGTGGCCCTCGAGCCCCACAACAGTGGCCCTCGATAAGTCCTCATGTTGAGAAAGACGTTAAAAAACAGACGTCGACCAATCCAGCTATCAGTATCATCACACGGTCATTTCTAAAAGCTTTCGTGTCTAAGGGGGGGGGGGGGGGCGACGGACGGACGGGAGAGGGGGGTAGCATGATGGTTACATAACTCAAGGACTGACGCAAAGAATCCCCCCCCCCCCCCACACCACCATTCCTCTCTCCGCTTCAAGAACCAATACCGCTAATGGAGCTTGGGACTCAGAAAAACCACAACAATTACATTAGCTGAGCCACGCAGGGTGGGGGAGAGGGAGGTGGGTCGGTTCATAAGATTTAATTAAGTAATTGCTGCAAATATCTTGAGTAAATAAAATGATATGCCGGTGATCAAGGGACGTCCATATATGGCTCGCCGGGTGAGTAGGGATGGGGTGGGGGGGGGATGGGGGGGTGGGGTGGAGTGGAAAGTTTCAGGTAAAGTTTTAGTGTGGGTAAGTTCTAGTCAAGTTATATTGATGTCACTTAGTCTTTATGTACTGTGTAGTATGTGCTCAAGTATGTGATCACTTAGCCTTTATGTACTCTACAGTATGTGTTTAACTATGTTGTCATAGCTGAAAGTAAAGTACGCGGTTGAGTATCCGTATTAAAAACACGAGAACCTCTTGTATGAGGATCCATGAAGAAAACGGAGGCATGAAAATCACTGGTAAAACTACGAAAATCCTTGTTAAAAGTATGAGAACCCCCTATAAAACTACGAGAATCCCTGAAAATGCTATAAACATCCGATGTAACACTGTGAAAATACCTGGTTAATGAATGAAAAATACTGGTAAAACTATGAGAATCCCTGGTGAAAATGAGAACCTTTATAAAAATATTTGAATCCCATTACGAGAACCCTTTAAAAACTACGAGAATCCTTGGTAAAGTATGACAATCACTTGTACAATTGTGAGGATCCCTGGCAAAACTATGAGAATCCCCGGTTAAACTGTAAGAATCCCCGGTAAAAGTACGAGAACCTTCGGTTAAAAACTCGAGCGGGCACGTAAGTAAATTAAAAAGAAGGTGCATGTGTCAACGTGAATTCACGAGCAAGCATGTGTGTAATCTGTGTGAGCGCATCAATCCCCACGAGACCGACACTCACTCAGGAAGGTTTTAACCCGACCAATCAAAAGGCGTGTAGCCACGCCACGTGAGCAGTCCCTCAAGGACACCAACAACCAACCCTTTAGTAGTTTAACTTTTACCTTTTTTTTAAAAAAAAGTCTCCAATTCCAATCGGTCTAAAATCCCGATTCCATTTCTGAAAGCCTGGCCTTCGTGTCTAGGCACTCAATATGGGCCGATGTTTACATAAAATTTTGGGTAAATTAGCACTCAGACAGATTTGGCCCCCAGCCGTCCTCGGCCAGCCATTAGAGGGAATATGGGTTGGGAGTTGCCTGCCCATTAAACTGATGCATTACCGCCCATTATTAAAACATTGTCCATACAGCGGTAAGCCCGGGCTCTAATGGCCTCCACCACGACCAGAGTGGACTAATTCCATAAAGATTATTTCAATACTTAGCTCCGTTGCATCTCCAGATGCGCGAGTGGTCCTAATGCTGAATGCCTTGTTTTCAATCTCGAGGGCTAGAAAGTGAAATGGAGCTATCACGGTGATGTCGCTAATACGTCCACGCTTTGTGTGGACTCGGCCATGGTGTCGTATGCCGGGCTCTCGACGGTATGATGAGGTTTGTAGCTGGGGTGGTCACTTGGGTAGCCAGAGCTGTGTCACTTTTTGTGTGTGAGAAACCCCCGTGGATGAAACTAGAACGCGTGTCGTGTAGTTAAGGAACTTCATGTGTCACAGTAGTAACACCAATAGTTCATGTTGTAATACTGGAGACCCCCCCCCCCCCCAACACGCATACATGTTTTAGATGCATCAGCTCTGAGAGAACATCTGTTTCCTGGTCTCTTAGAGCACGGGTTCCCAACTGGGGGGTCGCCAACTGGTATACTAAACCTTAGTAATTTGAAACAAAACATAAATATAATTTGAAGAATTTTTGAATTTCGGCTTCATTAACATCACTGGAAATGTAATAGAGAAGAAACAAAGCGCACTGTACAAAGTTGTTCTCAGTCACGAATCTATGAAATCTTCAAAACTAAAACGCCATTTGAGACGAGCCATTCGGAAAACACCAAAAAATATATGGATTTCTTTCATCGGTAAGAAGCTAGTTGCAAACGCCAGAGACTTGATCGAACAGGAAGTTTTTACCAGCATTAGTGCAAGCTTCAAATGAAGTCGCGATAGAAAATGCCAAGCAAAAAAAAAGACAATAGGAGAAAATCTCATCAAACGCTGCATGTACGTAAATGTTAAATAACATATTTTTATTGAAATCAAGCTTTCACCATTGTTTGCTTTTCAAGTTGATAAATCAACAGACGTGAGTTCGTGTTCGCAGTTGCTGGTCTTTGTCTATATTCATGCGGATGATAGCAAAGAAGAGTTGCTCTTTTGTGAAGATAGCATGGAGAAAATAAATACCTTTTTTGAAACTGGATGATTAAAATGGGTTAGAACGGCTGTGGGGGTTTGTGCGGATGGTGCGCCATCTATGTTTAGCTCAAAATCGGGCTTTCAGAAAACAGAAAAGATTTAGCTCCCTAACTACTGCCCTAACCAATCGACATCAAGAGTCCATTGCTAGTATAAGTCGTAAATTATATAAAATCTGGAGCCTTCAAAGAACTGAGCAAAAACATTAATATAGATCACGAGGTTCTGCTCTTCTACACTACTCTGGCTGTCAAACAAAATGTTGTAAATTGTGTTTTTGAATTGAAATCTGAAATCAAATTGTTCTTGGAAGTGCAAAGGAAACAAGACTTTTTGGTATACTTAAAACGACATAGAGTGGTTGGAGAGAGTATCATACCTAGCAGATGTGTTCGAACATCAACATACGCATAACCTGAAGCTTCAGGGAAAATGAACGAATATTATAACTTTCCATGATAATCTCGGGGCATTTTTATCAAAGCTGCAAAATCGGCAAAGAAAACGAATCTTGGAAATATTGCAAATTTGAGAAACTCTGCGGTGTGGTAGATGAATCTGATTGTGAGATAATTAAAATTTTGAAAGAAGCGATTTCTGGGCATCTTGAATCTGTTGAAAACGAACTGCATCGCTATTTCTCTGAGCTGAAAAAAGATAAATCTGCATTTACGCATTGCCCATTCTCTACTTCCCTTGATGTTGCCAGCATTCACGATGAATTACAAGATGAATTCTTTGATTTTCAGAATGATTCCGAGTAAGATGAAAAACTGCAGACACAATTTTGGTGTAGTATTCACCGTTCATACCCAAACGTAAAATTGATTGACTTTTCGAGAATATATTTTCAACACTATTCTTCGATTAAAAACAAAATTAAGATAATTATAATGACATAGGTTGGCGTTAACAAATTTTTTTAAAATTAAAAACTCAACCACGAAGGTTTAGTGAATAGTATGCAATTTTACTCATGCTATTAAAACAGTTATCAAGAGTAGTTCATATTGAAAGTCTACTAGAAAATCTTATTTTAGTGCTTATTAATTTCCATACTTATTTCGGCTTTTTAATTCTATGGGGGTCGCGGGTCACTTACTTTTTATAAAAGGGGGTCGCCACTCGAAAAAGGTTGGGAACCACTGTCTTAGAGCATCCAGACAGATAGAGTTTTCGACCCTCGGCTCGATGAGAGGAAACTCGTTGGTTGCAGTGTTGTCTATACTTGTAGTTTTCAGCATAGAACTTAAAGTTGGATAGCTAAATGCTTGTTGATGGGAGGTGGATATTGCACCCAACAAAGGTAGCTCTGACGGCGGATCAAAATAGTAAAATGTGATACATTGTTGATACAGTAATTTATACAATATTTTTTTCACCCCTACTTTCCATTAGTTAAACCCACCCATACCTTCCACCCCTACTTTCCATTAGTTAAACCCACCCATACATTCCACCCCTACTTTCCATTAGTTAAACCCACCCATACCTTCCACCCCAACTTTCCATTAGTTAAACCCACCCATACCTTCCACCCCAACTTTTCATTAGTTAAACCCACCCATACCTTCCACCCCAACTTTTCATTAGTTAAACCCACCCATACCTTCCACCCCAACTTTCCATTACTTAAACCCACCCATACCTTCCACCCCTACTTTCCATTAGTTAAACCCACCCATACCTTCCACCCCTACTTTCCATTAGTTAAACCCACCCATACCTTCCACCCCTACTTTCCATTAGTTAAACCCACCCATACCTTCCACCCCTACTTTCCATTAGTTAAACCCACCCATACCTTCCACCCCTACTTTCCATTAGTTAAACCCACCCATACCTTCCACCCCTACTTTCCATTAGTTAAACCCACCCATACCATCCACCCCTACTTTCCATTAGTTAAACCCACCCACACCTTCCACCCCTACTTTCCATTAGTTAAACCCACCCATACCTTCCACCCCTACTTTCCATTAGTTAAACCCACCCATACCTTCCACCCCTACTTTCCATTAGTTAAACCCACCCATACCTTCCACCCCTACTTTCCATTAGTTAAACCCACCCATACCTTCCACCCCTACTTTCCATTAGTTAAACCCACCAATACCATCAGCGCGTGATCCCTCCGGACCAAAAAGATGGCGGCCATTATTAAATTATTTTAATAACCAAGAAAGGGAAGTAACGCGGGACCAGAACACTCAGCGTCATTTATTTCTCTCCCCTTCGCCCAATTAGTACGGCGAGGGCTCGGCAACTCTCCGATGTAGACCTTCAACGTGTGCCATGGGAGACCAGAACGAGGCTACTTTTCCAGCCGCTTTATCCCGTTAAAAGGGTCCCACCCCCTACACAAACTATTTTAGCACTCACGAGCGAAATCCTGTTGAATTTCTGTTTGTTGTTGAATGTTTTCTCTCCCAGGCCCAGGGACCTGAGCATTGATGGAGTAGAAACATAAGTGCATGAGATGCGGCACCGGCACTCGCGGCCCGGCCTGTGTACGACACGGTGTTTTGACAAGTAACGGCATTTACCTGCCGGCTTCTGTCAAAGCCGGGCGGATTGAGAGCCGGTTAATTCCGGCTAATGTTGCAGCATCTGCTGGTGAGAGCAGCGACCGAGGCATTATGGGAGGTTAACGAATCTTGCCGAGGGTGTAAAAACACGCCCGCTCCTACGAGCTGTCCCAGATGGGTGCTCTTCTACATGAGCTGGCCTCTACACAAAGTAGAGGTACACTGTAACAAAACACTCGCCCACACATTACAATATAATAAAGCACTCGCCCACGCATTACAATGTAACAAAGCACTCGTCAATGCATCAGTAACTGACCGTTTATAAACACCATCACGTGCCGAAACTAAGGGACAGGGGCCTAGTGTAAATATTTGAGATCCACAAACTCGACCAGCACAGGGCAGGACTAGAGCAGGCGACCATGTGTTTTGTTGACCAGTTATTGTCAAGTCCATATATTTTGTTGACATGTGTAACTGACCAGCCCTTGAGTTTTGTTGACCCAAATGACCAGTCCATATATTTGTTTGACCAGTTAATGACCAGTCCATGTATTTTGTTGACATGTGTCATTGACCAGTCCATATATTTGATAGACCAGTCCATATATTTTGTTGACATGTGTCATTGACCAGTCTACCTGTATACCGCCAACCATCCATCTTTTCTAAACCTCCACGCCACATTCCACAAACAGCATTGATTTCAGGTAATGGCATTCGACCAATTACTTTTAAATGTGACATTTTAACGTCACGCCGATTGTTTTTTCAGCGATGCTATAGACTAACGTACGTGTTCTGTATTTCACCTTAAGGGAGGGGGTGGGGGTAGGAAGTAGTTCTCGTGAGGAGGGGGTCGCTAGTCTATGAGAGAACCCCTGGTGTGATGGAGGGGTGGGGTGGCGAGGGCAGGTATTCTATTATTGACAGGTGATACCCGATTTTTAAATGAGTACCCCCCCCCCGGGGATATGGAGGTGTGTGAGGGAGGGGGTAAGGAAAGAAGACATTGTGGTACACGGTAATTATTATTAATTGAAAATTAGTAATGATTAATCAAAGCGTTCAATAAAATAAAATAGACGCATATTATAATAACAAGTTTTAAGATGTGGATGGATGGATGGATGGATGGATGGATGGATGGATCGATAGATAGATAGATAGATAGATAGATAGATAGATAGATAGATAGATAGATAGATAGATAGATAGATAGATAGATAGATAGATAGATAGATAGATAGATAGATAGATAGATAGATAGATAGATAGATAGATAGATAGATAGATAGATAGATAGATAGATAGATAGATAGATAGATAGATAGATAGACAGACAGAGGCAGCCGGGATGAAGAAAGGACAGACAACGTGCCCGACTAATTAAAAGAATATTTTTAAAGAAAAACAATTAGTCCCTTTCTGTCGCCCCCCCCCCCCCCCCCAGCCAAATCACGTGACCATTCTTTTCACAAGCACCAAGCAATTAACAATCGAAATTACCAGCGGCGCCTATCTTTACAATAGGGAGGGGCGGAGGGGAGGGGGTAGGGTAGTCATTGATTTTTTTTTCTGCGACACACCTGCCTTCTGCTGTGTTGAGGGTCGGGAGTAGGGGTTGAGAGGGTAGGGGAGGGTCGGGGGTAGGGGAGGGGGTCACTTTTAAAAAATCCTGGCGGAGAGGGGTTTACGTGTGTGCGTGGTGGTCAATGTATGTGTGTAGGGGTGAGGGGTGTGTTGGAGTGTCAGACGCCGGGGTGTATATGTGGGTTGGAGTGTTAATAAGTGTGTCGATGTGGGCGGGGGGTGTTTCAATTACTTACAGCACCCTATTATGTCTTGTGTGTATGGGTGTGTGTGTATGGGGGGGGGGGGTACTCGATTACTTCAATTACTTACAGTCTCTCTCTAGCTAGGCAACCCAGAGGTCATGGTACCTCGCTAATTAAAACGAGGGTGATGAAACATTGAAGAGCGCAGTTAATCCTTCCCCCCAAGTCCGGGCCGAGCGCAATGCGAGGGCTGGTTAAAAAATGAGGGGGGTCAGCAAGTCTAATGACGACACCGGCGATAAATTAATTGGCGAGCTGTTTAATTCATCCCGAGACACGATCACGTGACCAGGTGTCGGTGCCACTGCATCGGGTGCAGGCAGGGTCTGACACGCCTAGACGTTACCATGACGACGACGGTGGGGAGGGTGAAGTAAATGAGATGTACCAAAGGCGATTAATGAAGAAAGAGCTGGGGTGGGATCAAAGAATGGGTGGGGGGGGGGAGGTTATTTGGTACACAAAAAAGTAGCATATCTGTCCTTTAACAAGTATCCTTACAGCATATATCCAACACACACACATTATATATATATATATATATATATATATATATATATATATATATATATATATATATATATATATATATATATATATATATATATAACCTTTGTTGATAGGAAATTTTATGAGTATCTATTTTAAACCATATGGGGGTCCGTGATAAAACGACCCCATGACCCCAGTGTTCCAACGACGGGGACCCCTGGTGAAAACCAGCAACCACCGCCTCCCCGCACACAACCATCCACCCCCTGCAAGTATTTTTTAAAAAAGGGAGATAACACTGAAATGCCCATTAAAACGTGATACCAGTCTGAAATGGAAACCCAGTCCACATTAAAATTGCCTGTCAAATCTCGCCGGGCCCGGCCTGATAAGGGCTTTATTTATGAATCGCTGCTGGGATAAGAAATGTCCGGACCGCCAGCCACACTCAGACAATGATATATGCTCACAATAAAAGGAATATCAACCTTACCAATACAAAGCGAGGGCTTTAATTAAGCGAGGGGAGGTGTTTCATTTGGAGATGAGAAATTTGTTTGTTTTTTCTTATTCACTAGATATTATGGCGAGATAAGGAGTAATGGGGTAGTATACACATTAGGTGAGTAGTCGGTGTGTTACACAGCACGTGTCAACACGGCAGTGGAGTGTGTTACACTCGTAGTGTCCACACACCACTGGCCATGTCCACACACCACTGGTCATGTCCACACACCAGTGGTCATGTCCACACACCACTGGTCATGTCCACACACCACTGGTCATGTCCACACACCACTGGTCATGTCCACACACCACTGGTCATGTCCACACACCACTGGTCATGCCCACACACCACTGGTCATGTCCACACACCACTGGTCATGTCCACACACCACTGGTCATGTCCACACACCACTGGTCATGTCCACACACCACTGGTCATGTCCACACACCACTGGTCATGTCCACACACCACTGGCCATGTCCACACACCACTGGTCATGTCCACACACCACTGGTCATGTCCACACACCACTGGTCATGTCCACACACCACTGGTCATGTCCACACACCACTGGCCATGTCCACACATGTATTCGTCTTCAAATGCTTGTAATGAAAAATCATACAGTTGGATCATCACACGCCACAGTGAGCCAAAAGAACCGACGTTATCGTAGAGGTAGTAGAGTGTAGCGGTCAGTGTACTATGACAGTAGACCACAATTCAACACAATTCAACACCGTTAAAAAAGTTCCCAATATTCAGCTTTTAATTTAACACTCGAACACGCCTCGGCTTTCCAACACATTCCGATCACAGTACGATGTTGCCGAGTGTACCATAATGCCACAATAACTAATGTCCCACAACCCCTCCAACACCAGATGCTACCCCCCCCCATTACTATAGCAAGCCCCCCCCCCCCCCCCCCCCCCCAATGTACCCTAACCCAAATCCCTCTTGGCAAACAGGTAGGAGACCCGAGCCTAATAAAACAGGTACACACCCAGGTGTGGGAGGGAAGGTGAGTGGCATTCATGTACCTCTACGACAGGTAATTATCTAAGTAAATTAAATTCCTGGCTCAGTTTGGCTTCATAATTACAGCCAGGGTATGTGTAGGGTGGTGGGGTGGGTGGTGGTGGGGTGAGGCTAACACAGGATATACTAGAATAATTTTATAAAACCTATACCTTGATGGTGGATGGACATTACCAGATGAAATGTGTTGTGGACCTCTGAGTGTGTAGGACAGAGCTGTTCTGGTCAATCTCACACATGTTGGTGTGTTGGTTAAATGTACACATACATAGGTGCTCTGGCCACTGATACACAAATTCAAGTATTGACCAACCAGGAGTAAGTAGAAAACATTGGTGTATGGGCAATTAGAGGTCACCAGCACACATATTGATGTAATGGTCAATCAGAGGACACTAACACACATATTTGTATAATGGTCAATTAGAGGTCACCAACACACATACTTGTGTAATTGCCACTGAAACATGTTTTGAAGTACTGGTCTCTGACATTGTTGAATGAAGGAACCCAGATACAAAATGAATTTTAAACTAAATAAAAGCTTGTGGTGGTAAAATCAACTAGACCTAGTGCTGAAACAGATAGGAGTTGACAGCTACAGTAACTAAAACAGCTACAGTAACTAAAACAGCTACAGTAACTAAAACAGCTACAGTAACTAAAACAGCTACAGTAACTAAATCAGCTACAGTTACTAAAACAGCTACAGTAACTAAAACAGCTACAGTAACTAAAACAGCTACAGTTACTAAAACAGCTACAGTTACTAAAACAGCTACAGTAACTAAAACAGCTACAGTAACTAAAACAGCTACAGTAACTAAAACAGCTACAGTAACTAAAACAGCTACAGTAACTAAAACAGCTACAGTAACTAAAACAGCTACAGTTACTAAAACAGCTACAGTTACTAAAACAGCTACAGTTACTAAAACAGCTACAGTAACTAAAACAGCTACAGTAACTAAAACAGCTACAGTAACTAAAACAGCTACAGTAACTAAATCAGCTACAGTTACTAAAACAGCTACAGTAACTAAAACAGCTACAGTAACTAAATCAGCTACAGTAACTAAATCAGCTACAGTAACTAAAACAGCTACAGTAACTAAAACAGATACAGTAACTAAAACAGCTACAGTTACTAAAACAGCTACAGTAACTAAAACAGCTACAGTAACTAAAACAGCTACAGTAACTAAAACAGCTACAGTAACTAAATCAGCTACAGTTACTAAAACAGCTACAGTAACTAAAACAGCTACAGTAACTAAATCAGCTACAGTAACTAAATCAGCTACAGTAACTAAAACAGCTACAGTAACTAAAACAGCTACAGTAACTAAAACAGCTACAGTAACTAAAACAGCTACAGTAACTAAATCAGCTACAGTAACTAAAACAGCTACAGTAACTAAATCAGCTACAGTTACTAAAACAGCTACAGTAACTAAAACAGCTACAGTAACTAAAACAGCTACAGTTACTAAAACAGCTACAGTTACTAAAACAGCTACAGTAACTAAAACAGCTACAGTAACTAAAACAGCTACAGTAACTGAGACAGCTACAGTAACTGAAACTCGTGAAACAGCTCTAGCCACTGAAACAGCTAGAGTACTAGCAATAAAACAGCTATACAGCAAGCCACAAACAGCCCCTTAGCTACAGCCATAAACCTAGCACAGCTGTTGTACCCCCCCCCCACAAAACCCCACCACTCCCCCCCCCCCACAGCCAGCACACACTATTTACACAGTCCTAATGAAACTCCAGCAAATTTCAATTAAGAAATCTAATTAATTTTTAAAAACCCATTACCCAAATTAAACAACTGACTATTGATTAGGCTATGGGATCACATTAATTCAGCTAATTAATATTTCCCTGGCTGTTCACTAGACCATACACTCTTTTCACAGGTAGGCAGCTCATTAGACCACATCACAGGTGTAGTCTATTAACTCCTGCCTCCCCCCACCCACAATACAAAAACAAATCATTAAGCAATTAAAAAACTTATTAATGCCACCAATAGGAAGTAGTTTTTTCCCCTACATATTACAACAGTTGGTATAGGGAAAAAGTAAGGTAGGTTGGGGTGTATAGGGAATTTAAAGTGATTTAGTACTGTGAGGTGTACGAGGAATTTAAAGTGATTTAGTACTGTGGTGAGGTGTACTAGTAATTTAAAGTGATTAAGTACTGTGAGGTGTACAATAAAGTAATTTAGTACTGTGAGGTGTACAAGGAATTAAAAGTGATTTAGTACTGTGGTGAGGTGTACTAGTAATTTAAAGTGATTAAGTACTGTGAGGTGTACAATAAAGTAATTTAGTACTGTGAGGTGTACAAGGAATTAAAAGTGATTTAGTACTGTGGTGAGGTGTACTAGTAATTTAAAGTGATTAAGTACTGTGAGGTGTACAATAAAGTAATTTAGTACTGTGAGGTGTACTCGGGTGTACAAGGAATTTAAAGCGATTTAGTACTGTAAGGTGTACGAGAAAGTGATTTAGTACTGTGAGGTGTACAAGGAATTTAAAGTAATTTAGTACACTGTGAGGTGTACAATAAAGTGATGTAGTACTGCCCAACTTAGAGTATTAGTGAAGGATTAGCCATTTCAGTCAGTAGGAAAGTTATACTTTGTAAAAATTGATTTTCTATAATGAATATGGATCTGTTTTTTTTTAAAAATTATAAGTAACCTACATGTAGCTAATGTGTTGATTAATGTGGTTGTTGTGGGTTGTGGGGTTGATTTGAGTGGTTGGCGCATGTAGCTGATGTGTTGATTTGTGTGGTTGGTGTGTATGGTGATTTGTTTGGTTGGCGTGTGTAGTTGATGTGTTGATTTGTGGGGTTGGTGTCAACTAATGTACAGCAGCTACACAGATGTTCAGCAAATGTTGATAACACTATCATCTATCATCAACATTACTGTTGATACAAATGTTGATAGCATTATCATCAACATTACTGATGATACAAATGTTGATAGCATTATCATCAACATTACTGATGATACAAATGTTGATAGCATTATCATCAACATTACTGATGATGCAAATGTTGATAACATTATCATCAACATTACTGTTGATACAAATGTTGATAACACATCAACATTATAGCACTTCCAATTTAGCTTACATTGTCAGGAGTTGTTATGTCAGTCAAAAGTCAGTGTTGAACACCTGACACCAGCCTACAGAACATCAGGCACCACAAGTGACAGTTGACCTACTTGTCTATTTATACCCTGTATATGATTAAAGGGTTTATGTACATGGGTATGGGGTGGGGAGGTGGCATGAGATGGAGACACAGATAAGAAAACCACAGTAATTAAATAATTATGGTAATATTTTACCATTAATAACACTGAAAACAAACATACATAACAGTAACAGGCTAACAAAACTGGTAGTCACACACAGACCAGCAGATGTAAGTTAGCTGCATTGATCAATGATCATCAATGGTATGTTGTGTGTAACTGGGTCTATAAGCCTACCTAACTAAATACAGGAGGTTTCATTATCACAATTTTAGTCTACTTATTCATTTAGTGCTAATAAAAAATGTGTTATAACGTATTCATGAAGCCTTCAAGTAAATAAGTAGATCTAGAAATAATGAGGTCGAGACTAGACTGTAGTAATCTAGTAGATCTGTTTGTTTGAATAGGCCTTCTGTTGCTACCTTCTTTGTAGTCTGTAGGCTTACATTTTAATTAAAAAATTGTGTAGTCTAAACATTAGTGAAATAGTAAAACCCATCTGAATCTGTCAATCTAGTTTTCCAGTGGGCCCATATTTGTTAAATATTATAATCTAGGCCAGGAACAGTTTAGATTCTAGTTTCTAGAATCTTGATTTACTAGAATACTATATTCTTCTTCTAGATCTAGATTAAAATGCGATTCTATTTGTATATTGACAACGTTAGAACCTATAGTTGTAATAAAAGAAACATTAAAATAAATTGTTAAAATAGTTTAAAAATAGACAGCCTAGATTTAGATTTTAGTAGATCTAGGAGTCTAGGTCTGAGTAGGCCTAATACTTTATTATTGATCGTACTATAGTAACTAGATCTAGTAATTAGTAGATCTATGAAATTAGAATGTAAATTAGTTTAACATTAGGCCAATATCTGTTAGTTGTTAGACTTATTTTAACATCTTCAAATTATCGTAGATCTCTAGTAACGGTTTCCAAGACCGTTTTACCAAACTCCCCGCCAGCACTGATCACTTGTCAACACACTGTGTCAGCAGACGGCGAGGAAAACACACAACACATCGGGTCAAGGCTGAAACAATACCCTCAGACCGAGCCGATACGGCGAGGGTCACAATCACAAAGCCAGCCGAGTGTGTCGCGAGAACATGAACACACCGCCGCTCCGAGTTACACGAACAGACACAAAACAAAAACACTGACTCACTGTTGTGTGTAGTGACGTCTGCTACGCTCGGCCTCCTCGCCTAGAACCAGTAGTAGATGCTACCCACGAGAATGAAAACAGCACTGAATATATTTTTATAAAAACAGAAACTAGGAATCTCCTCTGTGTTATGAAGTGATAAGCTCCTGCGTTAAGATTTTCACACCGACCATTTGCGCACCGAGGCTTTAATTGACCGTCTATGCTCTAAGCGGAACCACTCGTCCGACTCTTCTCGTCATCTGGGCGATGGTAGGGCCTCATTAAACCACGCGCGCTCGCCTGCCTTCGCCGATGAATGGGACCCTTAATGATTTCCTCCTCGTCCAATCAGCGTTGTCGGAGCGCTAGTTTTAATGGCGGATATCGGTGGGCGAGTCCACGCTGTTTTAGAAATTAGGGGTGGTAGGTTTATTTTTTAAAATAACGAATTTTAACTATATAGGTTATTTAACTTTTACGAAAAACGGAACATTTTAAAACAAGAAAGCAGACTATTTATAACGATAACTATAACGAAATTCATCTAGTTTCTAGAATATTCTATTTTTGTAACCCTGCGGTACAAAGTGTCGACGATTTCACCAAGGGAGAGAAACGCCTCGCTCAAGCAGCGCCGCGCTGCCGTTGACGAGTCCAATTGATTTGAAAGACGTCAAACGCGAGGGTTGTCAATCAGAGGGCTGCGAGGGAACACAGTGGCAGATATTTTTATATGGACCCCGGCAGTAGACAGTTGAGGCCTAATTAGTCTCGGTATACCACAATGCTAGGCCTGAATGGCAACCAGGCTCATTAAATTAGATCTCTCTTTTCTTTAATGTTGGCGTGTAGGCACAGAGTTTAACGAGGTAAGGAGGGGGGGGGGGGGGGGGTAAAGGAGGGATGAAGACTTGGTTCGTGTTGTGTTAATGTAGTCATGTAACACAACGATAATATTCTAATACATAACCAAAACATAAATTAGTAAATACAAAAATCCTTATTCTGGTTACCATGTCAGAGGCGTAGCGACCCTTCCCGGCGCCCGGGGACAAACTTTTAGATTTGCACCCCCCCCCCCCTTCAAGATTTCGATTTTCACACCCCCCCCTTGCATCCCCCCTCAAACTTTCCATTTGCACCCCCCTTCAAGATTTCGATTTGCACCCCCCCCCCTTTGCACCCCCCCCCTCAAACTTTCCATTTGCACCCCCCGTCAAGATTTCGATTTGCACCACCCCCCCCCCCCCTTTGCACCCCCCCCCCCTCCTCAAACTTTCCATTTGCACCCCCCGTCAAGATTTCGATTTACACCCCCCCCCCTCAAACTTTTGATTTGCACCACCCTCAACCTTTCAATTTATTTTTTCCAACCCATTTTGGCGCCCCCTAAGGTCCGCGCCCGGTGACATATGTCCCCCCCCCCCTCCCCCCTCGCTACGCTACTGTACCATGTACTTTTCTAGAGGGCTCAGGGGTCCAGTTATTTGTCCAGCTGTCATTTGTGGTAGATTGGTTTTAATGATTGCTAGGGGTCAGATGTTACGGTTACTGGGGTCAGGTGTAACGGTTACTGGGGTCAGGTGTAACGGTTACTGGGGTCAGGTGTAACGGTTACTGGGGTCAGGTGTAACGGTTACTGGGGTCAGGTGTAACGGTAACTGGGGTCAGATGTAACGGTTACTGGGGTCAGGTGTAACGGTTACTGGGGTCAGGTGTAACGGTTACTGGGGTCAGGTGTAACGGTTACTGGGGTCAGGTGTAACGGTTACTGGGGTCAGGTGTAACGGTTACTGGGGTCAGGTGTAACGGTAATGGGGTTAGGTGTAACGGTTACTGGGGTCAGGTGTAACGGTTACTGGGGTCAGGTGTAACGGTTACTGGGGTCAGGTGTAATGGTTACTGGAAGATGTAATGGTTACTGGGGGTCAGCCTTTGTACTGGACAATAGGTCAGCTTTAGTGTGTACTGGACAATAGGTCAGCTTTAGTGTGTACTGGACGATAGGTCAGCTTTAGTGTGTACTGGACAATAGGTCAGCTTTAGTGTGTACTGGACAATAGGTCAGCTTTAGTGTGTACTGGACGATAGGTCAGCTTTAGTGTGTACTGGACAATAGGTCAACTTTAGTGTGTACTGGACAATAGGTCAACTTTAGTGTGTACTGGACAATAGGTCAGCTTTAGTGTGTACTGGACGATAGGTCAGCTTTAGTGTGTACTGTACAATATGTCAGCTTTAGTATGTACTGGACAATAGGTCAGCTTTAGTATGTACTGGACAATAGGTCAGCTTTAGTGTGTACTGTACAATAGGTCAGCTTTAGTGTGTACTGGACAATAGGTCAGCTTTAGTGTGTACTGTACAATATGTCAGCTTTAGTATGTACTGGACAATAGGTCAGCTTTAGTGTGTACTGGACAATAGGTCAGCTTTAGTGTGTACTGGACAATATGTCAGCTTTAGTGTGTACTGGACAATAGGTCAGCTTTAGTGTGTACTGGACAATAGGTCAGCTTTAGGTTGTACTGGACAATAGGTCAGCTTTAGTGTGTACTGGACAATAGGTCAGCTTTAGTGTGTACTGGACAATATGTCAGCTTTAGTGTGTACTGGACAATAGGTCAGCTTTAGTGTGTACTGGACAATAGGTCAACTTTAGTGTGTACTGGACAATAGGTCAGCTTTAGTGTGTACTGGACAATAGGTCAGCTTTAGTGTGTACTGGACAATAGGTCAGCTTTAGTGTGTACTGGACAATAGGTCAGCTTTAGTGTGTAATGGGCAATAGGTCAGCTTTAGTGTGTACTGGACAATATGTCAGCTTTAGTGTGTAATGGGCAATAGGTCAGCTTTAGTGTGTACTGGACAATAGGTCAGCTTTAGTGTGTACTGGACAATAGGTCAGCTTTAGGTTGTACTGGACAATAGGTCAGCTTTAGGTTGTACTGGACAATAGGTCAGCTTTAGTGTGTACTGTATAATAGGTCAGCTTTAGTGTGTACTGGACAATAGGTCAGCTTTAGGTTGTACTGGACAATAGGTCAGCTTTAGGTTGTACTGGACAATAGGTCAGCTTTAGTGTGTACTGGACAATAGGTCAGCTTTAGTGTGTACTGGACAATAGGTCAGCTTTAGTGTGTACTGGACGATAGGTCAGCTTTAGTGTGTACTGGACGATAGGTCAGCTGTAATGGGGTGTGTGTGTGGGGGGGGGGGGTGAGGGTGGAACGTCAGTGTGTATACTGGGTGGGGTGTAGGGGTGGGGGTGGCACATCAGTGTGTATACTGGGTGGGATGTAGGGGTGGGGGTGGCAAGTCAGTGTGTATACTGGGTGGGATGTAGGGGTGCGGTTGGCACGTCAGTGTGTATACTGGGTGGGATGTAGGGCTGGGGTTGGCACGTCAGTGTGTATACTGGGTGGGATGTAGGGGTGGGGGTGGCACGTTAGTGTGTATACTGGGTGGGATGTAGGGGTGCGGTTGGCACGTCAGTGTGTATACTGGGTGGGATGTAGTGGCTTGATGAGTGTGGAGGTTGGGTGAAAATTCACGTAACACGGCGCTGTAACTAATTAATAATTAATTGGTCACATAATTAAGTAGCCTTTAATAGAGCAGTGTGGGGCTACTCACCTGTAACCACGTTAGTCATCATCAGCCGTATCGCTTTAGTCTACTCTCTACAGCAACACAGTAGCGTCGTGTGACGGGGTGACACCGTTAAGGGGGTGACTTCATTTAATGGGGGACACACCATTTAGAGGGTGACACTGTTTAGGTGGTGACACCATTTAGAGGGTGACTTCATTTAATGGGGGACACACCATTTAGAGGGTGACACTGTTTAGGTGGTGACACCATTTAGAGGGTGACTTCATTTAATGGGGGACACACCATTTAGAGGGTGACACTATTTAGAGGGTGACACCATTTAGATGGTGACACTATTTAGAGGGTGACACTATTTAGAGGGTGACACCATTTAGAGGGTGACACTATTTAGAGGGTGGCACAAATTAGAGGGTGACACCATTTAGGGGGTGACACCATTTAGAGGGTGGCACCATTTAGAGGGTGGTACCATTTAGAGCAGGGGTTCCCAACCTCGTGCCCGCGGGCGCCATGGCGCCCGCCGAACGATTCGTATGTGCCCGCCTGTCACTATTCGACAGAGACAGAATTTTTTTCATAAACATTATTGAAAGGTTGAAGGGGATGGAAATCGAAAGTTTGAGGGAGGTGGTGCAAATCGAAAGTTTGAGCGGGGGGGGGGTGCAAATCGAAAGTTTGAGTGGGGGTGCAAATCGAAAGTTTGAGGGGGGGTGCAAATCGAAAGTTTGAGTGGGGGTGCAAATCGAAAGTTTGAGGGGGGGGGGGGGGGTGCAAATCGAAAGTTTGAGGGGGGGGGGGTGCAAATCGAAAGTTTGAGGGGGGGGTGCAAATCGAAAGTTTGAGGGGGGGTGCAAATCGAAAGTTTGAGGGGGGTGGGGGTGCAAATCGAAAGTTTTGTCCCCGGATGACGGGAAGGGTCGTTACGCCTCGTGAAGGAGTTTGTCGATTTAAAATAGGTGGTGCCCGCCACCCTACCGGTATTTTAGAATGTGCTCTAGAATGAAAAAAGGTTGGGAACCCCTGATTTAGAGGGTGACACAATTTAAAGGGTGACACCATTTAGAGGCATTTTAGAGGGTGACACCATTTAGGGGGTGACACCATTTAGAGGGTAGACACCATATAAGAGTGACACCGTTTAGGGGGTGACACCATTCAAAGGGTGACACTAATTCGGAAAATAGCAAAACAATGTTTTTTCTATGTAAGTAGGGGCGAGGGGGTGCCACCAAACCAAAAATGTAAAATTGTTGAAAGGGGGTGGGATGAACCCCTCAGTTACCTCAGCGAGTGACACCAGACTTAGTGACGCCACTGCATAAACCTCATCACTTACCTAACCCTAAACCCGTCACACGACTGCAGACGACAAATTTGTGGGCAGCTTCGTCATACGATCAAATTCGTTTGGGCTGGAATTTTACAATCACCCCCCCCCCCCACCCACACCCCCACCCACACTAGCAGACTTTCGATGGTATGTGTGTGTCGCTGCCCCACCCCCATCAATGAGGTAGTGAAAAGTCTTACTGTGAGGTTATGAAAAGTCTTACTATGAGGTAATGAAAAGTCTTACTATGGGGTAATGAAAAGTCTTACTATGGGGTAAAAGTCTTACTATGGGGTAATGAAAAGTCTTACTATGGGGTAATGAAAAGTCTTACTATGGGGTAATGAAAAGTCAAACTATGGGGTAATGAAAAGTCTTACTATGGGGTAATGAAAAGTCAAACTATGGGGTAATGAAAAGTCTTACTATGGGGTAATGAAAAGTCTTACTATGGGGTAATGAAAAGTCAAACTATGGGGTAATGAAAAGTCTTACTATGGGGTAATGAAAAGTCTTACTATGGGGTAATGAAAAGTCAAACTATGGGGTAATGAAAAGTCTTACTATGGGGTAATGAAAAGTCAAACTATGGGGTAATGAAAAGTCTTACTATGGGGTAATGAAAAGTCTTACTATGGGGTAATTAAAAGTCAAACTATGGGTAATGAAAAGTCTTACTATGGGGTAATGAAAAGTCTTACTATGGGGTAATGAAAAGTCTTACTATGGGGTAATGAAAAGTCAAACTATGGGGTAATGAAAAGTCTTACTATGGGGTAATGAAAAGTCTTACTATGGGGTAATGAAAAGTCAAACTATGGGGTAATGAAAAGTCTTACTATGGGGTAATGAAAAGTCAAACTATGGGGTATTGAAAAGTCTTACTATGGGGTAATGAAAAGTCTTACTATGGGGTAATGAAAAGTCAAACTATGGGGTAATGAAAAGTCTTACTATGGGGTAATGAAAAGTCAAACTATGGGGTAATGAAAAGTCAAACTATGGGGTAATGAAAGGTCTTACAATTAAGTAATGAAAAGTCTTACTATGGGGTAATGAAAAGTCAAACTATGGGGTAATGAAAGGTCTTACAATTAGGTAATGAAAAGTCTAACTGAAATACCTAACACATCGATTGGGGGGGGGGGGTAGTGAAAAGTCTTACTGAAATACCTAAAGCAAACTGGGCTTTGAAATTTTGTTGGCGTTTGTTTAAGGACAGGAAAAGGCAGAAGGATGTGGGGGGGGGGGGGGGGGGGTGTAATTGAGGTATTGAGAGGGGTTTATGGAGGGGGGGAGGTAAAGGGGTGTAAATGAGGAAGGGATTGAAGAGGTTTTTTTTTATGAAGGGAGGGGGTAGTGGTTATTAGGGAAGGAGTTGGCAATATGATTAAAATGGCATAATAAGAATGTTCAGGTGGGTGGAGGTACCAAGTAAGTGTTAGGATTGAGTAGGTGGGAGGGGTGGGGGTAAGGTGACAGGGGTTGAGGAAGGCGTTAACTGAAAGTTTGAGTGTTCCTTAAGAGGGAGGGTTTAAAGGGAGGGGGGTTAAGGTTAATGAGAGAGAGAGAGAGAGAGAGAGAGAGGGGGGGGGGGAGAGGGGGGGATTTGGGGAGACGGGTAAATCGGAGGAGAGAGGGGTGAGTTGGAGAAGGAAAGACTTATGCACACGGTGAAGTTGGTGGTGTGGAGGGTGCGAGGGGTGTGTGAGGGGTGTGTGGAGGGTGTGAGGGGTGTGGTGAGGGTGTGAGGGGTGTGTGGAGGGGGTGAGGGGTGTGGAGGGTGTGAGAGGTGTGAGGTATGTGTGGTATGTGTGGAGACTGTGAGGGGTGTGAGTGGTGTGTGGAGGGTGTGAGAGGTGTGAGGTATGTGTGGTATGTGTGGAGACTGTGAGGGGTGTGTGGAGGGTGTGAGAGATGTGCGGAGGATGTAAGGGGTGTGTGGAGGGTGTGAGGGGTGTGAGGGATGTGGAGGATTGTGTGGAGGTTGTGAGGGGTGTGTGGAGGTTGTGAGGGGTGTGTGGAGGTTGTGAGGGGTGTGTGTGTGGAGGGTGTGAGGGGTGTGTGCGGGGGGTACAGAAAATGAAATCCATTGGAAAAGCAGCAAAGATTTTCCTTCGATCTAATTTGGCGGGAAAATCGATTGTAATTACAGCACTGTTACTGATGAACACGCAACGCGAGCAGAGGGGGTGGGGGAGGGGAGGGGGGGAGGGTACTATTGTCCGGTGGCTCGCTGGAGCCCAAAGATTTCGGTATCGGCGTTGGAAAAAATCTGAACGATACCGAATTCATCTACTGGATTTGATGGTTAAAATTTTAAATGAAAATTTTCGCATGGCGTATTCAGATATTGGGATCGGTTTAAATCGATACCAGTGGACAAAATAACAGCAATGATGGCGTGTGGGCTCGTGGGCTAAGGAAATCTAAATGTGCCGAATATTCGCTTTAAATACTTAAACTACCAAAGATGTAAAAAAAAAAAATTGCAGACGACAGATTTTAAATAATCTCATGAAGTTGTCGCGAGTTTTGTTGGTGAGTTAATTTCTTTTGGCGAGTTTTGTGGTGGTGGCGAATTTCTGAACGCTTTCTCAACCCAAAACAATATGATTGTAACAACCCCCCCCCCCCTTCCCCGTTCCATCGTTCCATATATATGGTATCAAATAATATAATCACTTTAAAATCTGAACCCATAATATTCTACTTTTCAAAAAGTGAAAAAAAAAATTATGCAAGAGAACTTTGGAAACTGCAGATTGTGCTAAGTGCCTTTTTGTAATTCTGTTATTCGAGTGATTATTGCCCCTGTTATTACGTGTTTGCCGTCCTTGCCCTGACTGCTACCCTTGTTATTTATGTGACTACTGCCCCTGATGTGTTTATCATCTCAGTTTTGTATATGCTTACTTTTCTTGTTTTGCTTACTTCTCCTGTTATTGACGTGATTACATCTCCTGTTATTTACGTGATTACCACCCTTGTTGTGATTACCTCCCCATTTATTGACGTGCTTACCATCCTTGTTGTGATTACCTCCCCATTTATTGACGTGCTTACCATCCTTGTTGTGATTACCTCCCCATTTATTGACGTGCTTACCTCCCCTTGTTATTGACGTGCTTACCGCCCCTTGTTATTGACGTGCTTACCTCCCCTTGTCATTGACGTGCTTACCTCCCCTGCTATTGACGTGTTTACTCCCCCTTGTGTAACCACGCCACCTACCAACACTCTACTCTCACGAACTTTAACAAATATTTTTTACACGCCTGAAATTGAACACCCGAGCAGAGTTTAATGACGTCATTATTTTCCCCCCGCCGTCCGGGCTCAAATTCCCGGCCCGACCCTCTAACAAGTTGGCGCCCTCGCCCCCGTCAGTCGTTAGCCGAGCTTCGTTAGAACTAACTACCCGTGACCCCGGGGGGTGAATCAATCCACGGGGTCACCCAATCAAAACGCTTGTCTGCGGGACTGATCACTGTCTTGTCGTAGTGCTAGAGAAAGTTTAAAGACTAAATCAGCGCCATTGTCCGCTGATTGGGAATATGGCCACACAGGCCCGTTCCGTACTAATCAACCATATTCAATCCAGAGTTATGTTCCCTTGTCAGGTTCCTCTGATCCTGAGTTAGGTTCCCTTGTGATGTTCCTGTGATCCGCCACAGACGCCGTGGCCCACCTTAAGAAATAAATCTTTAAAAAAAAAAGTTTTAATGAGGCGACCGCAAAATTGGTTGAACTGCGCCCTCGTTTACAAGTTTTTGTTGTGGTTGGGAGGCGGGTGGGGGGGGGGGGGGTAGTCACGCAGAGGCGTAGCAAGGGGGGGTACATATCTTCCCGGGCGCCGACCCTAGGGGGCGCCAAAATAGGTTGAAAAAAAAACAATTAAAAGCTGCAGTTTTGCATTTTAATTATTTAAAAAAAATATATGGGGGGGGGGGGGGGGGGGGCAAATTGAAAGTTTTTGCCCGGCGCCGGGAAGGGTCGCTACGCCTCTGTAGTCACGTGATAGACCTAACGGCAAATCGTTTACATTTTTTTGGTTATTTTAAAACAAAGTGAATTGTATTGGAAATAAATTGCAGTTGTAGTCACCCTCTCCTTATAATGTTAGCGAAATGTACAATTTAAATGGGGTTTCCTTGTGGAGGAACTAGGGACAGTCAAGGCGTATTGTCATTGGTTAGAGGTGTGGTTCAGGGTTAGCAGCGGTAAGGTTTAGACATATGGTTTGTGTCGAGTCTTGAGGGTCTGGTGGATAAAAGATGGTGGAATAGACTGACGAACATGTGTGGGATTAGGTTTACAGAAAGTTCCAGATCTTTTGGTCATCAGACTTAAACAGTGGGATATATGGGGCTGGGGGCGGAAGGGGTGGGGGTGGGTGGACATCCAGTGAGACCAGGTATTTGTCATGTAGTGTTTAGTCTGACCAGGTATATCATTATATCTGTAATACACACACACATACACGCACAGTCACTCACACACTCACACACACACACACACACACACACACATATATATATATATATATATATATATTTATATATATATATATATATATATATATATATATATATATATATATATATATATATATATATATATATATATATATATATATATATATATATATATATATATATATATAAGCGGGCTGGTTGTGTTTTAGTCCTTCCTTGTGTTTGTGCTGTGTTTGTGTTGTGTTGTGTTTAGTTTTGTTCTGTTCCCAAGCTGTTACATTTTATAAAGATTTACCGTGGCGGAGCATTGGTATGCAGCTAGTATATATATATATATATATATATATATATATATATATATATATATATATATATATATATATATATATATATATATATATAGTCCGGTTTGACTAGGTATATCCCACTTTACAATAGCAACCCACCAAAGGGAAATCAAGCCAACCATCTTTAACCGGTTACACCAGTAAATCTTGAGTGAGGTTAGTTGTACGATGTTCCCCTACCCGAGCCAGAGGTGTGGGGGTGGGGTGAGGACGAGGGGTGTGGGTGAGGACATTGGGGGGGGGGGGGGGGGGGCGACTGAAAGAAGAAACCTCAAATTAAACCGTGAAGGGAAATGTTAACGAACTAATTAACTAATTCTCGCCAGATTCAGCCGGCGCCCCGCTGCTATCGTTCAAGTCCTGCTCCCTCCCGGCACTCATTACGGCTCCCCCGGACCGGCTGATTAGCCGGCGCGGGAGAAAAAAACCGGTCGCACTATCTAATAGCTAGGTGTAATTACCTCACAACTGTTGTACGCTGGATAGGCCGCTAGGTGGCGCTGGGTGCAGTGTTGGTGGATTAGGTGTTGGTGGATTGGGTGTTGGTGGATTAGGTGTTGGTTGGATTAGGTGTTGGTGGATTAGGGGTTGGTGGATTAGGTGTTGGTGGATTAGGGGTTGGTGGATTAGGTGTTGGGTGGATTAGGTGTTGGGTGGATTAGGTGTTGGGTGGATTAGGTGTTGGGTGGATTAGGTGTTGGTGTATTAGGTGTTGGAGGATTATGCGTTTGGTGGATTATGCGTTTGGTGGATTATGCGTTTGGTGGATTATGCGTTTGGTGGATTAGGTGTTGGTGGATTAGGTGTTGGGTGGATTACGTGTTACGTGGATTAGTTGTTGTGTGGATTAGGTATGGGTGGATTAGGTGTTGGTGGATTAGGTGTTGGTGGATTAGTTGTTGGTGGATTATGCGTTTGGTGGATAAATCATTGGGTGAATTAGGTGTGGGATGGATGAGGTGTGTGATGGATGAGGTGTGTGGTGTATATTTCAAGGCCATCCAAGAACACAAACACGAGCGCCAGACGACGAATGTACTCACGCAGACAATTAATTAGAGGGGACCCTCCTCTCTCATCCCCTTCCCTTTACTTACCTCCCCCCCCCTCCCCCGGGACTGGTGTCGTACCTAGCAGACGATCACCGTATCACGTGGCTAGCACGCGCTGAGTTGGTTATCTCATTAAATTGTCCCAAATGTCAACCCCGCCCCCGCGCCATTTCTCCTCTCCTTTAATTGGCCATTAAAACACCCCCCACCCCTCCCCCCCCCCTCCCTAATTCGTCCTTCACCCTGTGTAGTCCCACTATTAGAACAAAAGTTATTTTTGTTTTTCGCGTGAAAAAAAAATTAGCCTAATGAGTTTTTTTGACAGCCCTGCACGATTTTTCTAAAGTTGAAAAAAAAAATTATTGTCGTATAATTGATCAACGGCGTCGTCGTTTTTTTTTTTAAATCTACGCCATCGTCGTTTTCTATCAACGCCTTTATCATTTTAAAATCAATATTATTATCAATTTTTTTATCAGTGCATTCGTCTGATTTTTTTAACATCGTATAGAATTTGATTTATGATTTTAAAAGGAATAATTGAATGTGTGAGACAATTAGCAATAATTACAACGTTGCGATATACTGTTACTAATTAATTGAAAACCATCAAACTAATTGTTTCCAATACTGGTATGGACTTTTGTGTTGATTTAAACCTCAGTAACATCAAATTATCATCAACGTTACACATCAATATACATATCAACATCAGATAATCAACATCAGAAAATCACCAGACATGAACATCTGACATCAAACATCTGCCACACATCATCATACCCAGCTAAACATCAGCACATCGCACCATAGCCCGGACTTCAACCTAAACTTAACCCAAACTTCAACCTAAACTTAACCCAAACTTAAAAACAAACCTCACCACTATCTAGACTACATGGTTTTATCTTTCTAACACCCTACCAGTACCTAACTAGACGCCCCACCCCCCCGCTGGGCGTCGCTACAAAACACTGGCCCTGACTTAATTGGTCATTAGGGGAGACGACCTGTGTCAGAGTTGGCTGCTTTGTTAAATAATGGTGTCAGTCAGTGGGTCTCACAAGATTATGTCGTGGTGTCAGTCAGTGGGTCTCACAAGATTATGTCGTGGTGTCAGTGGGTCTCACAAGATTATGTCGTGGTGTCAGTGAGTGGGTCTCACAAGATTATGTCGTGGTGTCAGTGGGTCTCACAAGATTATGACGTGGTGTCAGTCAGTGGGTCTCACAAAATTATGTCGTGGTGTCAGTGGGTCTCACAAGATTATGTCGTAGTGTCAGTCAGTGGGTCTCACAAGATTATGTCGTGGTGTCAGTCAGTGGGTCTCACAAGATTATGTCGTGGTGTCAGTGGGTCTCACAAGATTATGTCGTGGTGTCAGTGGGTCTCACAAGATTAAGTTGTGGTGTCAGTGGGTCTCACAAGATTATGTCGTGGTGTCAGTCAGTGGGTCTCACAAGATTATGTCGTGGTGTCAGTGGGTCTCACAAGATTATGTCGTGGTGTCAGTGGGTCTCACAAGATTATGTCGTGGTGTCAGTGGGTCTCACAAAATTATGTCGTGGTGTCAGTCAGTGGGTCTCACAAGATTATGTTGTGGTGTCAGTGAGTCTCACAAGATTATGTCGTGGTGTCAGTGGGTCTCACAAAATTATGTCGTGGTGTCAGTCAGTGGGTCTCACAAGATTATGTCGTGGTGTCAGTCAGTGGGTCTCACAAGATTATGTCGTGGTGTCAGTGGGTCTCACAAGATTATGTCGTGGTGTCAGTCAGTGGGTCTCACAAGATTATGTCGTGGTGTCAGTGGGTCTCACAAGATTATGTCATGGTGTCAGTGGGTCTCACAAGATTATGACGTGGTGTCAGTCAGTGGGTCTCACAAGATTATGTCGTGGTGTCAGTGGGTCTCACAAGATTATGTCGTGGTGTCAGTGGGTCTCACAAGATTATGTCGTGGTGTCAGTCAGTGGGTCTCACAAGATTATGTGGTGTCAGTGGGTCTCACAAGATTATGTCGTGGTGTCAGTCAGTGGGTCTCACAAGATTATGTGGTGTCAGTGGGTCTCACAAGATTATGTCATGGTGTCAGTGGGTCTCACAAGATTATGTCGTGGTGTCAGTCAGTGGGTCTCACAAGATTATATCGTGGTGTCAGTCAGTGGGTCTCACAAGATTATGTCGTGGTGTCAGTGGGTCTCACAAGATTATGTCGTGGTGTCAGTGGTTCTCACAAGATTATGCCATGTTGTCAGTGGGTCTCACAAGATTATGTCGTGGTGTCAGTGGGTCTCACAAGATTATGCCGTTGTGTCAGTCAGTGGGTCTCACAAGATTATGTGGTGTCAGTGGGTCTCACAAGATTATGACGTGGTGTCAGTCAGTGGGTCTCACAAGATTATGCCGTGGTATCAGTGAGTGGGTCTCACAAGATTATGACGTGGTGTCAGTCAGTGGGTCTCACAAGATTATGTCGTGGTGTCAGTGGGTCTCACAAGATTATGTCGTGGTGTCAGTCAGTGGGTCTCACAAGATTATGTCGTGGTGTCAGTCAGTGGGTCTCACAAGATTATGTCGTGGTGTCAGTGGGTCTCACAAGATTATGTCGTGGTGTCAGTCAGTGGGTCTCACAAGATTATGTCATGATGTCAGTCAGTGGGTCTCACAAGATTATGTCGTGGTGTCAGTCAGTGGGTCTCACAAGATTATGTCGTGGTGTCAGTGGGTCTCACAAGATTATGTCGTGGTGTCAGTCAGTGGGTCTCACAAGATTATGACGTGGTGTCAGTCAGTGGGTCTCACAAGATTATGTCGTGGTGTCAGTCAGTGGGTCTCACAAGATTATGTCGTGGTGTCAGTGGGTCTCACAAGATTATGTCGTGGTGTCAGTGGGTCTCACAAGATTATGCCATGTTGTCAGTGGGTCTCACAAGATTATGTCGTGGTGTCAGTGGGTCTCACAAGATTATGTCGTGGTGTCAGTGGGTCTCACAAGATTATGCCATGTTGTCAGTGGGTCTCACAAGATTATGTCGTGGTGTCAGTGGGTCTCACAAGATTATGCCGTGGTGTCAGTCAGTGGGTCTCACAAGATTATGACGTGGTGTCAGTCAGTGGGTCTCACAAGATTATGTCATGGTGTCAGTCAGTGGGTCTCACAAGATTATGTCGTGGTGTCAGTGGGTCTCACAAGATTATGTGGTGTCAGTGGGTCTCACAAGATTATGTCGTGGTGTCAGTCAGTGGGTCTCACAAGATTATGTCGTGGTGTCAGTGGGTCTCACAAGATTATGTCGTGGTGTCAGTCAGTGGGTCTCACAAGATTATGTGGTGTCAGTGGTTCTCACAAGATTATGTCGTGGTGTCAGTGGGTCTCACAAGATTATTTCGTGGTGTCAGTGGGTCTCACAAGATTATGTCGTGGTGTCAGTGGGTCTCACAAGTTTATGTCGTGGTGTCAGTGGGTCTCACAAGATTATGTCGTGGTGTCAGTCAGTGAGTCTCACAAGATTATGTCGTGGTGTCATTGCGTCTCACAAGATTATGTCGTGGTGTCAGTGGGTCTCACAAGATTATGTCGTGGTGTCAGTGGGTCTCAAAAGATTATGTCGTGGTGTCAGTCAGTGGGTCTCACAAGATTATGTCGTGGTGTCAGTGGGTCTCACAAGATTATGTCGTGGTGTCAGTCAGTGGGTCTCACAAGATTATGTCGTGGTGTCAGTGGGTCTCACAAGATTATGTCGTGGTGTCAGTGGGTCTCACAAGATTATGTCGTGGTGTCAGTCAGTGGGTCTCACAAGATTATGTCGTGGTGTCAGTGGGTCTCACAAGATTATGTCATGGTGTCAGTGGGTCTCACAAGATTATGTCGTGGTGTCAGTGGGTCTCACAAGATTATGTCGTGGTGTCAGTGAGTGGGTCTCACAAGATTATGTCGGTGTGTCAGTGGGTCTCACAAGATTATGTCGTGGTGTCAGTCAGTGGGTCTCACAAGATTATGTCATGATGTCAGTGGGTCTCACAAGATTATGTGGTGTCAGTGGGTCTCACAAGATTATGTCGTGGTGTCAGTCAGTGGGTCTCACAAGATTATGTCATGGTGTCAGTCAGTGGGTCTCACAAGATTATGTCGTGGTGTCAGTGGGTCTCACAAGATTATGTCGTGGTGTCAGTGGGTCTCACAAGATTATTTCATGATGTCAGTCAGTGGGTCTCACAAGATTATGTGGTGTCAGTGGGTCTCACAAGATTATGACGTGGTGTCAGTCAGTGGGTCTCACAAGATTATGCCGTGGTATCAGTGAGTGGGTCTCACAAGATTATGACGTGATGTCAGTCAGTGGGTCTCACAAGATTATGTGGTGTCAGTGGGTCTCACAAGATTATGTCATGGTGTCAGTGGGTCTCACAAGATTATGTCGTGGTGTCAGTGGGTCTCACAAGATTATGTCGTGGTGTCAGTGAGTGGGTCTCACAAGATTATGTCGGTGTGTCAGTGGGTCTCACAAGATTATGTCGTGGTGTCAGTCAGTGGGTCTCACAAGATTATGTCATGATGTCAGTGGGTCTCACAAGATTATGTGGTGTCAGTGGGTCTCACAAGATTATGTCGTGGTGTCAGTCAGTGGGTCTCACAAGGTTATGTCATGGTGTCAGTCAGTGGGTCTCACAAGATTATGTCGTGGTGTCAGTGGGTCTCACAAGATTATGTCGTGGTGTCAGTGGGTCTCACAAGATTATTTCATGATGTCAGTCAGTGGGTCTCACAAGATTATGTGGTGTCAGTGGGTCTCACAAGATTATGACGTGGTGTCAGTCAGTGGGTCTCACAAGATTATGCCGTGGTATGAGTGAGTGGGTCTCACAAGATTATGACGTGGTGTCAGTCAGTGGGTCTCACAAGATTATGTGGTGTCAGTGGGTCTCACAAGATTATGTCGTGGTGTCAGTGGGTCTCACAAGATTATTTCGTGGTGTCAGTTGGTCTCACAAGATTATGTCGTGGTGTCAGTGGGTCTCACAAGATTATGTCGTGGTGTCAGTGGGTCTCACAAGATTATGTCGTGGTGTCAGTCAGTGGGTCTCACAAGATTATGTCGTGGTGTCAGTGGGTCTCACAAGATTATGTCGTGGTGTCAGTGGGTCTCACAAGATTATGTCGTGGTGTCAGTGGGTCTCACAAGATTATGTCGTGGTGTCAGTCAGTGGGTCTCACAAGATTATGTCGTGGTGTCAGTGGGTCTCACAAGATTATGTCGTGGTGTCAGTCAGTGGGTCTCACAAGATTATGTCGTGGTGTCAGTGGGTCTCACAAGATTATGTCGTGGTGTCAGTGGGTCTCACAAGATTATGTCGTGGTGTCAGTCAGTGGGTCTCACAAGATTATGTCGTGGTGTCAGTGGGTCTCACAAGATTATGTCGTGGTGTCAGTGGGTCTCACAAGATTATGTCGTGGTGTCAGTGAGTGGGTCTCACAAGATTATGTCGTGGTGTCAGTGGGTCTCACAAGATTATGTCGTGGTGTCAGTCAGTGGGTCTCACAAGATTATGTCATGATGTCAGTGGGTCTCACAAGATTATGTGGTGTCAGTGGGTCTCACAAGATTATGTCGTGGTGTCAGTCAGTGGGTCTCACAAGATTATGTCATGGTGTCAGTCAGTGGGTCTCACAAGATTATGTCGTGGTGTCAGTGGGTCTCACAAGATTATGTGGTGTCAGTGGGTCTCACAAGATTATGTCGTGGTGTCAGTCAGTGGGTCTCACAAGATTATGTCGTGGTGTCAGTGGGTCTCACAAGATTATGTCGTGGTGTCAGTCAGTGGGTCTCACAAGATTATGTGGTGTCAGTGGGTCTCACAAGATTATGTCGTGGTGTCAGTGGGTCTCACAAGATTATTTCGTGGTGTCAGTGGGTCTCACAAGATTATGTCGTGGTGTCAGTGGGTCTCACAAGATTATGTCGTGGTGTCAGTGGGTCTCACAAGATTATGTCGTGGTGTCAGTCAGTGGGTCTCACAAGATTATGTCGTGGTGTCAGTGGGTCTCACAAGATTATGTCGTGGTGTCAGTGGGTCTCACAAGATTATGTCGTGGTGTCAGTGGGTCTCACAAGATTATGTCGTGGTGTCAGTCAGTGGGTCTCACAAGATTATGTCGTGGTGTCAGTGGGTCTCACAAGATTATGTCGTGGTGTCAGTCAGTGGGTCTCACAAGATTATGTCGTGGTGTCAGTGGGTCTCACAAGATTATGTCGTGGTGTCAGTGGGTCTCACAAGATTATGTCGTGGTGTCAGTCAGTGGGTCTCACAAGATTATGTCGTGGTGTCAGTGGGTCTCACAAGATTATGTCGTGGTGTCAGTGGGTCTCACAAGATTATGTCGTGGTGTCAGTGAGTGGGTCTCACAAGATTATGTCGTGGTGTCAGTGGGTCTCACAAGATTATGTCGTGGTGTCAGTCAGTGGGTCTCACAAGATTATGTCATGATGTCAGTGGGTCTCACAAGATTATGAGGTGTCAGTGGGTCTCACAAGATTATGTCATGGTGTCAGTCAGTGGGTCTCACAAGATTATGTCATGGTGTCAGTCAGTGGGTCTCACAAGATTATTTCGTGGTGTCAGTGGGTCTCACAAGATTATGTCGTGGTGTCAGTGGGTCTCACAAAATTATGTCATGGTGTCAGTCAGTGGGTCTCACAAGATTATGTCGTGGTGTCAGTCAGTGGGTCTCACAAGATTATGTCGTGGTGTCAGTGGGTCTCACAAGATTATGTCGTGGTGTCAGTGGGTCTCACAAGATTATGTCGTGGTGTCAGTGGGTCTCACAAGATTATGTCGTGGTGTCAGTGGGTCTCACAAAATTATGTCATGGTGTCAGTCAGTGGGTCTCACAAGATTATGTCATGATGTCAGTCAGTGGGTCTCACAAGATTATGTGGTGTCAGTGGGTCTCACAAGATTATGACGTGGTGTCAGTCAGTGGGTCTCACAAGATTATGCCGTGGTATCAGTGAGTGGGTCTCACAAGATTATGACGTGGTGTCAGTCAGTGGGTCTCACAAGATTATGTCGTGGTGTCAGTGGGTCTCACAAGATTATGTCGTGGTGTCAGTGGGTCTCACAAGATTATGTCGTGGTGTCAGTCAGTGGGTCTCACAAGATTATGTCGTGGTGTCAGTGGGTCTCACAAGATTATGTCATGGTGTCAGTGGGTCTCACAAGATTATGTCGTGGTGTCAGTGGGTCTCACAAGATTATGTCGTGGTGTCAGTGAGTGGGTCTCACAAGATTATGTCGGTGTGTCAGTGGGTCTCACAAGATTATGTCGTGGTGTCAGTCAGTGGGTCTCACAAGATTATGTCATGATGTCAGTGGGTCTCACAAGATTATGTGGTGTCAGTGGGTCTCACAAGATTATGTCGTGGTGTCAGTCAGTGGGTCTCACAAGATTATGTCATGGTGTCAGTCAGTGGGTCTCACAAGATTATGTCGTGGTGTCAGTGGGTCTCACAAGATTATGTCGTGGTGTCAGTGGGTCTCACAAGATTATTTCATGATGTCAGTCAGTGGGTCTCACAAGATTATGTGGTGTCAGTGGGTCTCACAAGATTATGACGTGGTGTCAGTCAGTGGGTCTCACAAGATTATGCCGTGGTATCAGTGAGTGGGTCTCACAAGATTATGACGTGGTGTCAGTCAGTGGGTCTCACAAGATTATGTGGTGTCAGTGGGTCTCACAAGATTATGTCATGGTGTCAGTGGGTCTCACAAGATTATGTCGTGGTGTCAGTGGGTCTCACAAGATTATGTCGTGGTGTCAGTGAGTGGGTCTCACAAGATTATGTCGGTGTGTCAGTGGGTCTCACAAGATTATGTCGTGGTGTCAGTCAGTGGGTCTCACAAGATTATGTCATGATGTCAGTGGGTCTCACAAGATTATGTGGTGTCAGTGGGTCTCACAAGATTATGTCGTGGTGTCAGTCAGTGGGTCTCACAAGGTTATGTCATGGTGTCAGTCAGTGGGTCTCACAAGATTATGTCGTGGTGTCAGTGGGTCTCACAAGATTATGTCGTGGTGTCAGTGGGTCTCACAAGATTATTTCATGATGTCAGTCAGTGGGTCTCACAAGATTATGTGGTGTCAGTGGGTCTCACAAGATTATGACGTGGTGTCAGTCAGTGGGTCTCACAAGATTATGCCGTGGTATCAGTGAGTGGGTCTCACAAGATTATGACGTGGTGTCAGTCAGTGGGTCTCACAAGATTATGTGGTGTCAGTGGGTCTCACAAGATTATGTCGTGGTGTCAGTGGGTCTCACAAGATTATTTCGTGGTGTCAGTGGGTCTCACAAGATTATGTCGTGGTGTCAGTGGGTCTTACAAGATTATGTCGTGGTGTCAGTGGGTCTCACAAGATTATGTCGTGGTGTCAGTCAGTGGGTCTCACAAGATTATGTCGTGGTGTCAGTGGGTCTCACAAGATTATGTCGTGGTGTCAGTGGGTCTCACAAGATTATGTCGTGGTGTCAGTGGGTCTCACAAGATTATGTCGTGGTGTCAGTCAAAGGGTCTCACAAGATTATGTCGTGGTGTCAGTGGGTCTCACAAGATTATGTCGTGGTGTCAGTCAGTGGGTCTCACAAGATTATGTCGTGGTGTCAGTGGGTCTCACAAGATTATGTCGTGGTGTCAGTGGGTCTCACAAGATTATGTCGTGGTGTCAGTGGGTCTCACAAGATTATGTCGTGGTGTCAGTGGGTCTCACAAGATTATGTCGTGGTGTCAGTGAGTGGGTCTCACAAGATTATGTCGTGGTGTCAGTGGGTCTCACAAGATTATGTCGTGGTGTCAGTCAGTGGGTCTCACAAGATTATGTCATGATGTCAGTGGGTCTCACAAGATTATGTGGTGTCAGTGGGTCTCACAAGATTATGTCGTGGTGTCAGTCAGTGGGTCTCACAAGATTATGTCATGGTGTCAGTCAGTGGGTCTCACAAGATTATGTCGTGGTGTCAGTGGGTCTCACAAGATTATGTGGTGTCAGTGGGTCTCACAAGATTATGTCGTGGTGTCAGTCAGTGGGTCTCACAAGATTATGTCGTGGTGTCAGTGGGTCTCACAAGATTATGTCGTGGTGTCAGTCAGTGGGTCTCACAAGATTATGTGGTGTCAGTGGGTCTCACAAGATTATGTCGTGGTGTCAGTGGGTCTCACAAGATTATTTCGTGGTGTCAGTGGGTCTCACAAGATTATGTCGTGGTTTCAGTGGGTCTCACAAGATTATGTCGTGGTGTCAGTGGGTCTCACAAGATTATGTCGTGGTGTCAGTCAGTGGGTCTCACAAGATTATGTCGTGGTGTCAGTGGGTCTCACAAGATTATGTCGTGGTGTCAGTGGGTCTCACAAGATTATGTCGTGGTGTCAGTGGGTCTCACAAGATTATGTCGTGGTGTCAGTCAGTGGGTCTCACAAGATTATGTCGTGGTGTCAGTGGGTCTCACAAGATTATGTCGTGGTGTCAGTCAGTGGGTCTCACAAGATTATGTCGTGGTGTCAGTGGGTCTCACAAGATTATGTCGTGGTGTCAGTGGGTCTCACAAGATTATGTCGTGGTGTCAGTCAGTGGGTCTCACAAGATTATGTCGTGGTGTCAGTGGGTCTCACAAGATTATGTCGTGGTGTCAGTGGGTCTCACAAGATTATGTCGTGGTGTCAGTGAGTGGGTCTCACAAGATTATGTCGTGGTGTCAGTGGGTCTCACAAGATTATGTCGTGGTGTCAGTCAGTGGGTCTCACAAGATTATGTCATGATGTCAGTGGGTCTCACAAGATTATGAGGTGTCAGTGGGTCTCACAAGATTATGTCGTGGTGTCAGTCAGTGGGTCTCACAAGATTATGTGGTGTCAGTGGGTCTCACAAGATTATGTCGTGGTGTCAGTGGGTCTCACAAGATTATTTCGTGGTGTCAGTGGGTCTCACAAGATTATGTCGTGGTGTCAGTGGGTCTCACAAGATTATGTCGTGGTGTCAGTGGGTCTCACAAGATTATGTCGTGGTGTCAGTCAGTGGGTCTCACAAGATTATGTCGTGGTGTCAGTGGGTCTCACAAGATTATGTCGTGGTGTCAGTGGGTCTCACAAGATTATGTCGTGGTGTCAGTGGGTCTCACAAGATTATGTCGTGGTGTCAGTCAGTGGGTCTCACAAGATTATGTCGTGGTGTCAGTGGGTCTCACAAGATTATGTCGTGGTGTCAGTCAGTGGGTCTCACAAGATTATGTCGTGGTGTCAGTGGGTCTCACAAGATTATGTCGTGGTGTCAGTGGGTCTCACAAGATTATGTCGTGGTGTCAGTGGGTCTCACAAGATTATGTCGTGGTGTCAGTGGGTCTCACAAGATTATGTCGTGGTGTCAGTGAGTGGGTCTCACAAGATTATGTCGTGGTGTCAGTGGGTCTCACAAGATTATGTCGTGGTGTCAGTCAGTGGGTCTCACAAGATTATGTCATGATGTCAGTGGGTCTCACAAGATTATGTGGTGTCAGTGGGTCTCACAAGATTATGTCGTGGTGTCAGTCAGTGGGTCTCACAAGATTATGTCATGGTGTCAGTCAGTGGGTCTCACAAGATTATGTCGTGGTGTCAGTGGGTCTCACAAGATTATGTGGTGTCAGTGGGTCTCACAAGATTATGTCGTGGTGTCAGTCAGTGGGTCTCACAAGATTATGTCGTGGTGTCAGTGGGTCTCACAAGATTATGTCGTGGTGTCAGTCAGTGGGTCTCACAAGATTATGTGGTGTCAGTGGGTCTCACAAGATTATGTCGTGGTGTCAGTGGGTCTCACAAGATTATTTCGTGGTGTCAGTGGGTCTCACAAGATTATGTCGTGGTTTCAGTGGGTCTCACAAGATTATGTCGTGGTGTCAGTGGGTCTCACAAGATTATGTCGTGGTGTCAGTCAGTGGGTCTCACAAGATTATGTCGTGGTGTCAGTGGGTCTCACAAGATTATGTCGTGGTGTCAGTGGGTCTCACAAGATTATGTCGTGGTGTCAGTGGGTCTCACAAGATTATGTCGTGGTGTCAGTCAGTGGGTCTCACAAGATTATGTCGTGGTGTCAGTGGGTCTCACAAGATTATGTCGTGGTGTCAGTCAGTGGGTCTCACAAGATTATGTCGTGGTGTCAGTGGGTCTCACAAGATTATGTCGTGGTGTCAGTGGGTCTCACAAGATTATGTCGTGGTGTCAGTCAGTGGGTCTCACAAGATTATGTCGTGGTGTCAGTGGGTCTCACAAGATTATGTCGTGGTGTCAGTGGGTCTCACAAGATTATGTCGTGGTGTCAGTGAGTGGGTCTCACAAGATTATGTCGTGGTGTCAGTGGGTCTCACAAGATTATGTCGTGGTGTCAGTCAGTGGGTCTCACAAGATTATGTCATGATGTCAGTGGGTCTCACAAGATTATGAGGTGTCAGTGGGTCTCACAAGATTATGTCGTGGTGTCAGTCAGTGGGTCTCACAAGATTATGTCATGGTGTCAGTCAGTGGGTCTCACAAGATTATTTCGTGGTGTCAGTGGGTCTCACAAGATTATGTCGTGGTGTCAGTGGGTCTCACAAAATTATGTCATGGTGTCAGTCAGTGGGTCTCACAAGATTATGTCGTGGTGTCAGTCAGTGGGTCTCACAAGATTATGTCGTGGTGTCAGTGGGTCTCACAAGATTATGTCGTGGTGTCAGTGGGTCTCACAAGATTATGTCGTGGTGTCAGTGGGTCTCACAAGATTATGTCGTGGTGTCAGTGGGTCTCACAAAATTATGTCATGGTGTCAGTCAGTGGGTCTCACAAGATTATGTCATGATGTCAGTCAGTGGGTCTCACAAGATTATGTGGTGTCAGTGGGTCTCACAAGATTATGACGTGGTGTCAGTCAGTGGGTCTCACAAGATTATGCCGTGGTATCAGTGAGTGGGTCTCACAAGATTATGACGTGGTGTCAGTCAGTGGGTCTCACAAGATTATGTCGTGGTGTCAGTGGGTCTCACAAGATTATGTCGTGGTGTCAGTCAGTGGGTCTCACAAGATTATGTCGTGGTGTCAGTCAGTGGGTCTCACAAGATTATGTCGTGGTGTCAGTCAGTGGGTCTCACAAGATTATGTCGTGGTGTCAGTGGGTCTCACAAGATTATGTCGTGGTGTCAGTCAGTGGGTCTCACAAGATTATGTCGTGGTGTCAGTGAGTGGGTCTCACAAGATTATGTCGTGGTGTCAGTGGGTCTCACAAGATTATGTCGTGGTGTCAGTCAGTGGGTCTCACAAGATTATGTGGTGTCAGTGGGTCTCACAAAATTATGTCGTGGTGTCAGTCAGTGGGTCTCACAAGATTATGTCGTGGTGTCAGTGAGTGGGTCTCACAAGATTATGTCGTGGTGTCAGTGGGTCTCACAAGATTATGACGTGGTGTCAGTGGGTCTCACAAGATTATGTCGTGATGTCAGTGGGTCTCACAAGATTATGTCGTGGTGTCAGTGGGTCTCACAAGATTATGTTGTGGTGTCAGTCAGTGGGTCTCACAAGATTATGCCATGTTGTCAGTGGGTCTCACAAGATTATGCCATGTTGTCAGTGGGTCTCACAAGATTATGGGGTCAGTGGTCCCCACAAGATTACGAGGTGCACAATTTATAGCACTAGCAGCAGACATATATGAGGCACCAGACAGCGCAAACCAACAGATTCACTGGGTTCAACGATGCTTTATGTCATACGATCATTAATTAATAATTATTTAATTCATTGTTAAACTTCGTTGATTAAATAGTTTTAAGGTTGCATTCTTTCATAAGATCACTAATTAATAATAATCTAATTCATTCTCAAACTTCGTTGATTAAATAGTTTTAAGGTTGCATTCTTTCATGAGATTACTAATTAATAATTATCTAATTCATTCTCAAACTTCGTTGATTAAATAGTTCTAAGGTTGCATTCTTTCATAAGATCACTAATTAATAATTATCTAATTCAAAACTTCGTTGATTAAATAGTTTTAAGATTGCATTCTTTCATAAGATCACTAATTAATAATTATCTAATTCATTCTCAAACTAATAAGCTTTTGGATAAGTTTAGGGAAATGCGAGTCCAGCAACCACCCCCCCCCACCCTACCCTCCCTCAATTACACAGTGTAAACCTTAGGGTCGTGTACTCATTACATAACACAACTAATTGACATGGTTTACCCTGCCCCACATTGTGTTATGTAATATTTTCTGAGATTATCAACCCACAAATTATATAACATTTCTAACAGCAATCCCCCCCCCCCCCCCCCACCCCCTAACGACGGAGGCTGCAACAGAGCGGATATTACAAACAACCAACTCTGGAGGTCGCACATTTTCGTGAAAATAGCAGCTTACACTTCTATATCAACGACTCGTGAGTAATGAACTGGCTACTTTTGCTTTCAACAACTTGTAAAGAAATAGCAAGTTACTTTTCCGATTGAACACCTTTTGAGAAATTAACAGAGAAAATAACAGGTTAATTTCCATTTCAACCAGCTCTAAGAAAATAACGGGTTACATTTGCTTGTCAACGAGTTGTAATGTCCAAATTTGTGTTAGAAATAAAACGACAAGACTTAAAACCATTTGATTAAGCTATGTATCTGAACATTCTATTTCTAAAGGCAAAGATTGAGCTGTATAACAGTGCTTTATTTTGCGCTGTATAACATTGCTTTATTTTGCGCTGTATAACATTGCTTTATTTTGCGCTGTATAACATTGCTTTATTTTGCGCTGTATAACATTGCTTTATTTTGCGCTGTATAAAATTGCTTTACTTTGCGCTGTATAACATTGCTTTACTTTGCGCTGTATAACATTGCTTTATTTTGAGCTGTATAACATTGCTTTATTTTGCGCTGTATAACATTGCTTTATTTTGAGCTGTATAACATTGCTTTATTTTGAGCTGTATAACATTGCTTTATATTGCCCTGTATAACATTGCTTTATTTTGTGCTGTATAACATTGCTTTACTTTGTGCTATATAACATTGCTTCATTTTGCGCTGTATAACATTGCTTTACTTTGCGCTGTATAACATTGCTTTATTTTGCACTGTATAACATTGCTTTACTTAGCGCTGTATAACATTGCTTTATTTTGCGCTGTATAACATTGCTTTACTTTGCGCTGTATAACATTGCTTTACTTTGCGCTGTATAACATTGCTTTACTTTGCGCTGTATAACATTGCTTTACTTTGCGCTGTATAACATTGCTTTACTTTGCGCTGTATAACATTGCTTTACTTTGCGCTGTATAACATTGCTTTACTTTGCGCTGTATAACATTGCCTTACTCTGCGCTGTATAAAAATTGCTTTACTCTGCGCTGTATAACATTGCTTTACTTTGCGCTGTATAACATTGCTTTATTTTGAGCTGTATAACATTGCTTTATTTTGCGCTGTATAACATTGCTTTATTTTGAGCTGTATAACATTGCTTTATTTTGAGCTGTATAACATTGCTTTATATTGCCCTGTATAACATTGCTTTATTTTGTGCTGTATAACATTGCTTTACTTTGTGCTATATAACATTGCTTTATTTTGCGCTGTATAACATTGCTTTACTTTGCGCTGTATAACATTGCTTTATTTTGCGCTGTATAACATTGCTTTACTTAGCGCTGTATAACATTGCTTTATTTTGCGCTGTATAACATTGCTTTACTTTGCGCTGTATAACATTGCTTTACTTTGCGCTGTATAACATTGCTTTACTTTGCGCTGTATAACATTGCTTTACTTTGCGCTGTATAACATTGCTTTACTTTGCGCTGTATAACATTGCTTTACTTTGCGCTGTATAACATTGCTTTACTTTGCGCTGTATAACATTGCTTTACTTTGCGCTGTATAACATTGCCTTACTCTGCGCTGTATAAAATTGCTTTACTTTGCGCTGTATAACATTGCTTTATTTTGAGCTGTATAACATTGCTTTATTTTGCGCTGTATAACATTGCTTTATTTTGAGCTGTATAACATTGCTTTATTTTGAGCTGTATAACATTGCTTTATATTGCCCTGTATAACATTGCTTTATTTTGTGCTGTATAACATTGCTTTACTTTGTGCTATATAACATTGCTTTATTTTGCGCTGTATAACATTGCTTTACTTTGCGCTGTATAACATTGCTTTATTTTGCGCTGTATAACATTGCTTTACTTTGCGCTGTATAACATTGCTTTATTTTGCGCTGTATAACATTGCTTTACTTTGCGCTGTATAACATTGCTTTACTTTGCGCTGTATAACATTGCTTTACTTTGCGCTGTATAACATTGCTTTACTTTGCGCTGTATAACATTGCTTTACTTTGCGCTGTACAACATTGCTTTACTTTGCGCTGTATAACATTGCTTTACTTTGCGCTGTATAACATTGCTTTACTTTGCGCTGTATAACATTGCCTTACTTTGCGCTGTATAACATTGCTTTACTTTGCGCTGTATAACATTGCTTTACTTTGCGCTGTATAACATTGCTTTGCGGGTGTAGATGTCCGAAAGAAACTCTGAATCCAAGCGTTAACCCGAGGTTATAGTCAAGTGTTAGCCGACTAGGTATGTATGATGGCTAGCAGAACAAAATACAACCAAATTGTTTTAAGGCGTAAATTGGTATTTAATGAGTTGAACCACTAATTATCTTACACACACCACAAACGTTGTGTGTGTTGTGTTCGCGTCTCCGTCGTAGCTTCGTCCACGTTTCATTAGACAAATTATGCATCGCTAATTAACTTGGGCCAAGTCTCATTGTTACACCTACTTGACCGGGGTCAACGAGTCCTTGACCTTCCCATGACCTCGGTCATGTGACCGCGGAGTAGAGAGATATTAATTAACGGGATACGCTCCAAATGATGCGGTAATTGGCAGGTCATTCTTACGTTCCATTAATTGGGGACGACATGCAATGGTAATTAACAGACAGATGTATGACGCAACTTTTTACCTGCTGTATGACGTAACTTTTTTACCTGCTGTATGAAGCAACTTTTTATCTGCTGTATGACGCAACTTTTCATCTGCTGTATGACGCAACTTTTTATCTGCTGTATGACGCAACTTTTTATCTGCTGTATGACGCAACTTTTTATCTGCTGTATGACGCAACTTTTTACCTGCTATATGACGTCTCTTTTCTTACCTGCTATATGACGTCACTTTTTTTACCTGCTGTATGACGCAACTTTTTACCTGATGTATGACGCAACTTTTTATCTGCTTTATGACGCAACTTTTTTACCTGCTGTATGACGCAACTTTTTACCTGCTGTATGACGTAACATTTTACCTGCTGTATGACGTACCTTTTTTTTATCTGTTCTAGACAGGAAGTTACAGCACCCTGATGTTTAGCACCTGACAGTGTTTAAGCACCTTTAACAGTATCGTATAGCACCCTGGCAGTAATGTTTATCATCTTTGGCTTTTTCGCTTAGCACACGGTAGAGTGTATTAGCACCCTGGCAGAAGGTTTTAGCACCAGGCACTACGTTTTAGCACCTGATCTGGCATTACATTTTAGCACTATACATTTTCTTTAGCACAAAAGCAAAAATAATTTTTGGTTAAGAAAAAATTGGGTTGTGCTAAAAAAAAGTTATAGCAAGAATAAAATAAATTTGATATTTAAAATAATTAATTATGGATAAGAAATCATTGATTAAAGATCAGAGAAAAAAATTGTTAATTAGTTTTTAAAGGCTAATTGTGGTAAATGTTCTAAATCTGTAAAGACATTTTTTGGTGTTTTTGTGTGTAGGTGTGTGTGTGTTTGTGTGTGTTGTGTGTGTGTTGGGGAAAAGGCAAGAGTGTGTTTGTGTGTGTGTGTGTGTGTGTGTGTTGGGGAAAAGGCAAGAGTGTGTTTGTGTGTGCGTGTGTGTGTGTGTGTGTGTGTGTGTAGAGACGGACGTATCAAAGCTAATATACAGACACCCCCCCACACACACACCTCCCTCCAATATTACCTGTGAACCAGCTTTGTGTGTTTGATCTTTAGAGGCTGACATTTTCGCACCCAATATCCACCAATCAACTCACGTGTTTTGTGTGTGTGCCGATCAATAGTCTAAGGTATAGCAACCAAACCTGACCCTAGCAATCAAACCTGACCCTAGCAACCAAACCTGACCCTAGCAACCAAACTTGACCCTAGCAATCAAACCTGACCCTAGCAACCAAACTTGACCCTAGCAACCAAACCTGACCCTAGCAACCAAACCTTACCCTAGCAACAAAACCTGACCCTAGCAACAAAACCTGACCCTAGCAACCAAACCTGACCCTAGCAACCAAACCTGACCCTAGCAACTAAGCTTGACCCTAGCAACCAAACTTAACCCAGCAACCAAGCCTGACCCTAGAAACCAAACCTGACCCTAGCAACCAACCCTAACCCTAGCAACCAACCCTAACCCTAGCAACCAAACCTAACCCTAGCAACCAGAAACCCCTATTCCAACCCGCCCAGAGTATTCCCTCCCCTGATTTCATTACAGCCTACAATACTCAACCATCAAAGCTAATTCACTAATTAATCAACTTAATCAATTGAACCATGTGTCACAATTATTACACCTGAGTGTGTTGTTTATTAAAAAACCGGCAAAATAATTGATGAGCTTTTAATTAAATCGTGATGACTGTGAGGAAATTAATTACAACCAAAAACATCTCTCAATACCTTGTTCAATAGGTTGGCCTTTGATTACAATATTTTTAAACTCGCTGCATTTGTGGGGCTAATTTAGTTCAGTGGGCTAGTATAGGCTACCTGGTATAGGCTACCTGGTATAGGCTACCTGGTATAGGCTACCTGGTATAGGCTACCTATATAGGCTACATGGTGTAGGCTACCTGGTATAGGCTACCTGGTATAGGCTACATGGTATAGGCTACCTGGTATAGGCTACCTATATAGGCTACCTGGTGTAGGCTACCTGGTATAGGTTACATGGTATAGGCTACCTGGTATAGGCTACCTGATATAGGCTACATGGTATAGGCTACCTGGTATAGGCTACATGGTGTGTAGGCTACATGTTATAGGCTACCTAATAGGTTACATGTTATAAGCTACCTGATATAGGCTACGTGGTATAGGCTACGTGGTATAGGCTACCTGGTATAGGCTACATGGTGTGTAGGCTACATGTTATAGGCTACCTGGTATAGGCTACATGTTATAGGCTACCTGGTATAGGCTATCTCGTATAGGCTACCTGGTATAGGCTTCATGGTGTGTAGGTTATATGTTATAGGCTACCTAATAGGCTACATGTTAAAGGCTACCTGGTATAGGCTATCTGGTATAGGCTACCTGGTATAGGCTACCTGGTATAGGCTACATGGTATAGGCTACCTGGTATAGGCTACCTAATATAGGCTACCTGGTATAGGCTATCTGGTATAGGCTACCTAGTATAGGCTACCTAATATAGGCTACATGGTATAGGCTACATGGTATAGGCTACCTAATATAGGCTACATGGTATATGCTACCTGCTACCTGGTATAGACTACATGTTGTGTAGGCAATATTCTCTATTCTATGCTTAGACAAAGAGTGGGGTAGGATGCCTAGAAAATTGTGTACTAAAAGTGATCAGAGATATTACGTTTCTGTCTGAAAACGCTAAACAATACCTACATTGCTCATTAGGGGGTCAATAGTATAGAGTGATATACACAGGGGATGGGATGATTAACAGTGAATAGTAACAGGGTAGGGGGGGGGGGGTTAAGTAACAGGGTATGGGGGGTTAAGTAACAGTGTAGGGGGGGGGGTTAAGTAACAGGGTGGGGGTTAGTAACAGGGTGGGGGGATTAGTAACAGTGGATAAAATCGTAGGTTCATGATTGAATCGTTACCAACATTAAAACCCAACCAACTTAGCGCTTGACACCTTTCAGCCCCCCCCCCACCCAGCCCCACCCCTTATACGATGCCTGTGATCTGATAAATATTTCAAGCGACCAGAGCTTTTCTACAGGACATTTCTTTAGTTTGACCTCCTTGATCGATACATCGATCAGCCCTTATGTCATCGAACCCAATCACCGTCTCAATGATATCCATTCTCTACACGAGGTGAGGGGGAGGGTGGGAGAGACTTATTTCTTTAATTAGATCTACACCGAACAACACACTTTAGGAGAGTTTTCAAGATCTGTTGTTTTATACTAGTGGTGACATTTGGTGACCTGTGGTGATCTGTGGTTATATTTGGTGACCTGTGGTGACAAATGTTGACCTGTGGTAACTTGCAGTAGATTAGTGACGTACATGTAATGATGTTTATTTAAACCCAATCAGTAATGCTAAATCCCAACATTCATTACATGTAACCTCCGCTAACCATACACCCACACATACACACTTCAGCTATACACCCACACACACACGTTAGCCGTATTCCCACACAGCCTACATCCATACACTCACGCACTCTACAGCCATACACCCTCCCATGTACTCTTCAGCTATACACTCCCTATCCCCATAAAGATACATCCTGCTCTACAATAGAGAGACCAAAGACGTCTTTAACACCCCACCCCTACCCCCACCCCTAACAATATTTAAATATTCCCCGCGGGTGCTAATTGACCACCAAATGACCGAGACCAACCATCTCTCGACTAAAAAACGGATTTGGTTGTGTCAGGCTGGACCTCATTTTGACGCCAAAAATTCACGCGCTGTTGGAGACTGGTGTAGGGGAGGGGGTGAGGGGAGGGGGAGGGGTGTTAAAAATCTTGCTTCCCGGATGAGTTGTTTGATTGGATAAAGTTGGACAAGGATATGAGCATCAAGTCTGTGATTTAGCAAGACATCGAGTTGTGTGCTCTATAGAAGAGTATGTCATTTAACCGTGGCTCTCCCTCAGAGTTTCTTTCAGGCATCTCTTAAGTACCCCCCCCCCCCCGAAGAACGTCTACCCCCGGAATATTGAGAAAAAATTCTGAAAGAAACACTACTCTACCCCCCCCCCCCCTCCCCCTGTCGCTGAAGTCCTTGACATTTGAATCGGCTCAACTTTAGTTTCGATATCTCACATTAAAATGCCTGATGTTTCTACCACTGGCCCTCGTCAGTAAAACATTTACAATAACTAAACCAATGTTTACAAAATGTATGAGCAACTTATGTCAACAATGTGTGCGATTTTTACTGCCGTTTTCATCATGCACCCGCACAATGAGTCCACGCGTCAATTATTTTTATCCTTCCTTTATTCGATCATTAATTTTTATCTGCAATATTTTTAACGCGGAGCCTTAAAAAAATATTTTATTTTTAAGTACCGAAATATAAAATATTTTAATTTTATTTCTTTCTTCGAGAGATATGGTTTATTGTGTTCCGTATTTTCCTCTCCAACTTTTTAACAGCAGCCCCAGACGCCAGTGGTTGATGACGTCATTGTCTGGCATTCATATCTCATTATTTACCACGTAAGGGGACGGTAGGGTGGGGTGGGGCGGTAGTTCACTCGTCTCACGTTCAAATTCTATTTACTGACATGTAGCCGCCTCTAGTTTCCGGTACGGTACTTAGTTCTCAGCTAAAAAGAGTACCTGGCGTAAGCCGACTAACTTGTTATAAAATGACCGTTATAGGCATACACTCTACTTCCTCTACCATAATGACCCCCCCCCCGTCTAACTTGTTATAAAATGGCCGTTATAGGCCTACACTCTACTTCCTTTACCATAATAACCCCCTTCGTCTAATTTGTTATAAAATGGCCGATATAGTCCTACACTCTACTTCCTCTACCATAATAACCCCCCCCACCCCCTCCTGTCTAACGTTATAAAATGACAGATATAGTCCTATATTTTACTTCCTCTACCATAATAACCCCCCCCCCCCTCTAACTTGTTATAAAATGACCGATATAGTCCTATACTCTACTTCCTCTACCATAATAACCCCCTTCGTCTAACTTGTTATAAAATGACCTATATAGTCCTATACTCTACTTCCTCTACCATAATAACCCCCTTCGTCTAACTTGTTATAAAATGACAGATATTGTCCTATACTCTACTTCCTCTACCATAATAACCCCCTTCGTCTAACTTGTTATAAAATGATTGATATAGTTTTATACTCCACCTCCTCTACCACATTGACCCCCCCCGTCTAACATGTTACACAACGCCCTCCCCCCCCCCCCTTCAATACGAGTGGTAGCTAAAACTCCTCCCTTTATCCGGCGTGCAAGTACCCTGAGGTCCCCGCCTATACACGAACCGGAGTTTAACCGGCTATACACGCACGTGAGTTTAACCGGCTAATGGTTTATTAATGAAGGCAGCGAGAAGAAATAAGATATTTTTCTGCCGGCTAATTGGCCAGCCGGCTGTCACTTCCAATGTCTGCTCATTGATGCCTTTATGCCGGACAATGCTAATCGAATCATATCCCATAATTCTAGCGGGGGACGCTGGGAGTGGGGGTGGGGCTGGGGGTCAAGTGAGGTCTGGAGATGACGTCAAACGCTTTTAATTATTTTTTAAAGTTCGAAATTTCTTAATTACGTCACTGACAACTGTGTCGTGTTCAGTCAATGACCTAATGACCTAATTAGAGAAAACGGACATACCGAATAATACTTCAATAAACTGGCGCTGGATTAATGCAGTGTTGACCAGTTAGGTTAGCGTCAGTGTTATGAATCAAGCTCAGTGATTGGTTGATTCGTGAGCAATAGCCTGTGGCAGGTCAGGTGATATGGACATACCACGTGGGTTGGAGGGGGGGGGGGGGTGATAAATATGTAGGGGGTGGGAAAGATATGACACCTTGTTGCAAACGTCTGACAATAAATATGTTTTTTTTAAATATCCGTCGATTGTTTCAAACATCATTTCAACTCTTCTATTATTACTTTTTACGTAACCAATGGCAACCACACCGCGCATGCCGTACTCTTTACTTCACTTGTGTACCGAAGTCTTAGTACACCTATTTCCGGTCACCAGTGCCTGGAGTCGTGTACACACAGAATGACCACTTTGTACACACATGCCGAATGTAAAATATTAATTTAGATGTACACAATACGCTTTACACATTTGTCCTACATTTTGTAACGTTTGACCTACATCACGAATGACCTACATCATGAATGACCCACATCATGAATTACCTACATCATGAATGACCTACATCATGAATGACCTACATAATAAATGACCTACATCACGAATGACCTACATCATGAATGACCTACATCATGAATGACCTACATCATGAATGACCTACATCATGAATGACCTACATCATGAATGACCTACATAATAAATGACCTACATCACGAATGACCTATATCATGAATGACCTACATAATAAATGACCTACATCACGAATGACCTACATCATGAATGACCTACATCATGAATGACCTACATGATGAATGACCTACATGATGAATGACCTAAATCATAAATGACCTACATCATGAATGACCTACATCATGAATGACCTACATCATGAATGACCTACATCTTGAACACCTGGGAAATAGATCGTGACTGAACTTTGCCTATGTTTTCAACACTCGTGACCTACTTCTTAAGCACACGTCACGTACAACACACGACCATTCGCGTGTACACACTACACACAACCACATGACGTAATCCACCCAAGTTAACCACGGACGCTGCGCATGCGCCCGGGCTGTCAGGATTTGAGAAATGAAAATCGGATCAGAGGTTCTCGAAATATAGAGACAGATGATGTTGCAGGGGTCGGGGGTCAGGTCTGCGACGCTGGCGTACCGTGAGCAGACGTATAATTGCTTGACCCCTCGATGGACGCTGGGATTTCTGCTGGGAGGGTTTGGGGGGCGGGGTCGGTTTGAACTGGGAAGATTGAAATGTTGATAATAAGATTAAGTTAGTAATAAAGAACGACAACTCTTAAAACATTTTGACAAAATAAGATTTTCCCGGAACCCCTGTTTGATTATCGGGGTAATCAGTGGTAATTTCGATATTTCACCGTCAGAGTTACAGCCCCTGTTTTGACACGTTGTCTCGTCAAGGGTCGACTCTCCTGTCTAGATACGTCATTACCAGTTTCCATTATATATGTATATATATATATATATATATATATATATATATATATATATATATATATATATATATATATATATATATATATATATATATATATATATATATATATATATATATATATATATATATATATATATATATATATATATATATATATATATATATATCCCATCCCAGTGAATTGAGATATTAAAAAAAAATGCACTGACTGAGATATACACAGAAGCTCGAGTACAATCAACAAGTAATTAACAAGTTAAAATTAAACTAACCCAACATTAATTATTGATACATGATTACGCTAATCCTAACCACATGAACTTGTGCAAGCTCCGCTACAATAGGGCTGGTTCTATGGCTCATGCAGGTTTTATTGAGCCGTAGAACTGCAGTTGGTGACCTACTTACTAGCCCTATTGTAAACAAACTGCCGCCTGTTATTGCAAAAAAAAAGTAGCATGAAATAAATAAATAAATTATTGCATGAAAAGTGCATATAATTAAGAATAAAGTACATCTTCCCGCATTATTATTTCGAATTTTCCATCCCCCTCCTACACCCCCCACACCCACACTCACATAACCCCCCTCACTCCCCACGAAAATATCACTTATCTAACGCACGATGGCGTAGTGATGACAATTACGTGTGGGAATCCCCGGAATCAACAGATGGGCCGGCGAGACGGACGCGTCACCTCGAGGTCTTTCAACAACTCACTTTGTCCCCCGCTGCAACTGCCCTCGATCTAGGGGAAATAACTGGGAAATTGATATTGAAACAAGCACAATGGGGAAGGGCCGCAACCCCGTTACAAAGGGACGCAACTCTATTTTGGCAGAGTATCCTCGGCGGATGACATACTCGATTATTTTTTGTACTCGAGTCGAGCTGGCAGAGAATAGTTCCAATACTGTTGACTACTTCACTGGGCAGACCGCTTGGGAGAAATTACACATGATGCACCGCGGTGATTACTTCTTCAGGATCGATATCGCCCTGTTTTAGTTTTCGAATTACGTTTCTGGCTGGTCGATGGCGGCTTTACTGGGAGGGGGGGGGGGGGGGGGAACTTTGGTTTAGTTTTACATACAGGGGACATTTGGTTTAGTTTTACATACAGGGGACATTTGGTTTAGTTTTACATACAGGGGACATTTGGTTTAGTTTTACATACAGGGGACGTTTGGTTTAGTTTTACATACAGGGGACGTTTGGTTTAGTTTTACATACAGGGGACATTTGGTTTAGTTTTACATACAGGGGACATTTGGTTTAGTTTTACATACAGGGGATATTTGGTTTAGTTTTACATACAGGGGACATTTGGTTTAGTTTTACATACAGGGGACATTTGGTTTAGTTTTACATACAGGTGACATTTGGTTTAGTTTTATATACAGGGGACATTTGGTTTAGTTTTACATACAGGGGATATTTGGTTTAGTTTTACATACAGGGGACATTTGGTTTAGTTTTACATACAGGGGACATTTGGTTTAGTTTTACATACAGGTGACATTTGGTTTAGTTTTATATACAGGGGACATTTGGTTTAGTTTTACATACAGGGGACATTTGGTTTAGTTTTACATACAGGGGACATTTGGTTTAGTTTTACATACAGGTGACATTTGGTTTAGTTTTACATACAGGTGACATTTGGTTTAGTTTTACATACAGGGGACATTTGGTTTAGTTTTACATACAGGTGACATTTGGTTTAGTTTTACATACAGGTGACATTTGGTTTAGTTTTACATACAGGGGACATTGGTTTAGTTTTACATACAGGGGACATTTGGTTTAGTTTTACATACAGGGGACATTTGGTTTAGTTTTACATACAGGGGACATTTGGTTTAGTTTTACATACAGGGGACATTGGTTTAGTTTTACATACAGGGGACATTTGGTTTAGTTTTACATACAGGGGACATTTGGTTTAGTTTTACATACAGGGGACATTTGGTTTAGTTTTACATACAGGGGACATTTGGTTTAGTTTTACATACAGGGGACATTTGGTTTAGTTTTACATACAGGGGACATTTGGTTTAGTTTTACATACAGGGGACATTTGGTTTAGTTTTACATACAGGGGACATTTGGTTTAGTTTTACATACAGGGGACATTTGGTTTAGTTTTACATACAGGGGATATTTGGTTTAGTTTTACATACAGGGGACATTTGGTTTAGTTTTACATACAGGGGACATTTGGTTTAGTTTTACATACAGGTGACATTTGGTTTAGTTTTATATACAGGGGACATTTGGTTTAGTTTTACATACAGGGGATATTTGGTTTAGTTTTACATACAGGGGACATTTGGTTTAGTTTTACATACAGGGGACATTTGGTTTAGTTTTACATACAGGTGACATTTGGTTTAGTTTTATATACAGGGGACATTTGGTTTAGTTTTACATACAGGGGACATTTGGTTTAGTTTTACATACAGGGGACATTTGGTTTAGTTTTACATACAGGGGACATTTGGTTTAGTTTTACATACATGGGACATTTGGTTTAGTTTTACATACAGGGGACATTTGGTTTAGTTTTATGTTGGGGGGGGGGCATTTGGTTTAGTTTTACATACAGGGGACATTTGGTTTAGTTTTACATACATGGGACATTTGGTTTAGTTTTACATACATGGGACATTTGGTTTAGTTTTACATACAGGGGACAAATTCCCATAGTATCATCTGTGAACTACCACAACTACAGCTGTCTAATGGAATAGGGGCAGCAACTCAGTAAATACAACTTCGATTCTTTTTAAAATTTGGTTGCTTCCCTTGCATCATACATTTTTATTTTGGTGTACACACTGTTGATCTATAAAGGTAAATGTAGTGTTTTTTTTTTTAAATTCGTTTCTTTTTTCAAAAATAAATGATCGTAAACGTTATTTTAAAAATTATTTTAAATTATTTTTGTTTATGGTAGGTAAATGCTTGAGTGTACATTTGAAGTTAAAACATTTTAAAATGTGTGATCAAAAAGAAATTTGTGTTTGTATTGTGTACAGTCACGGTCAGGGCTCCCCTAGCCTCGTGCACATTTGGCATCTTTGTGCTCGTGATCTAAGCACGGTGTGGGGTTTTCAAGTCAGGAGTTAACTCATCATAGCGATAACACGTCCGACACTACGGGGCCTCCCTGATGTGTTGTAGTGGAGGGGGTGGGGGGGGGGGGGGGCTGGGTGATGGGATGTTGTGGCGGAGGGGGGGTAGGCTGGGTGATGTGTTGTCGTGGAGGGGGGGGGGGGCTGGATGATGGGGTGTCGTGGCAGGGGGTGGGGCACGGTGATATGGTGTTGTGGCAGGGGGGGTGGCACGGTGATATGGTGTTGTGGCAGTGGGGGGGGGGGGTGGGGGCACGGTGATATGGTGTTGTGGCAGGGGGGTGGCACGGTGATATGGTGTTGTGGCAGTGGGGGGGGGTGGGGGCACGGTGATATGGTGTTGTGGCAGGGGGGGGGGGGGCACGGTGATATGGTGTTGTGACAGGGGGGGGGGGCACGGTGATATGGTGTTGTAGCAGTGGGGGGGGGGGGGTGGCACGGTGATATGGTGTTGTGGCAGGGGGGGGGGGCACGGTGATATGGTGTTGTGGCAGGGGGGGGGGGGCACGGTGATATGGTGTTGTGGCAGGGGGGGGGCACGGTGATATGGTGTTGTGGCAGGGGGGGGGGGTACGGTGATATGGTGTTGTGGCAGGGGGGGGGGCACGGTGATATGGTGTTGTGGCAGGGGGGGGGGCACGGTGATATGGTGTTGTGGCAGGGGGGGGGCACGGTGATATGGTGTTGTGGCAGGGGGGGGCACGGTGATATGGTGTTGTGGCAGGGGGGGCACGGTGATATGGTGTTGTGGCTGAGGGGCACGGTGATATGGTGTTGTGGCAGGGGGGGGGCACGGTGATATGGTGTTGTGGCAGTGGGGGGGGGGGGTGGCACGGTGATATGGTGTTGTGGCAGTGGGGGGGGGGGGGTGGCACGGTGATATGGTGTTGTGGCAGTGGGGGGGGGGGGGTGGCACGGTGATATGGTGTTGTGGCAGGGGGGCACGGTGATATGGTGTTGTGAGGGGGCCTTGGTGTCGGATACCGACAAGACGTGCATCCTCTCCCAGCCCTGAGCTAACAAACTGGTTGTGAGCTTAATATTGTGATGTTCAGATACCAAATTGGTCCAGAGCTAATACTGTACCCGGTAGTGCTAAGATCCACACAGCCATTTCACAACGATGGCAAATTATTAAAAAAAAAAAAACAATACATTGAACAGAAAAGCAACAAGTTTGGTTAAGGGTAAAATTGAGACGTTTATTTCAGTTGGTTTCACATGACAGCAAGGTCAAGGACACATCTGTGGGAGCTGGTAGGTCGATGGTAGTTTGTGTATGTGTTGTTGTTGTATGTTGTTGTATGTGTTGTTGTTGTATGTGTTGTTGTATGTGTTGTTGTATGTGTTGTTGTATGTTGTTGTATGTGTTGTTGTTGTATGTGTTGTTGTTGTATGTGTTGTTGTTGTATGTGTTGTTGTTGTATGTGTTGTTGTATGTTGTTGTATGTGTTGTTGTTGTATGTGTTGTTGTTGTATGTGTTGTTGTTGTATGTGTTGTTGTTGTATGTGTTGTTGTTGTATGTGTTGTTGTTGTATGTGTTGTTGTTGTATGTGTTGTTGTTGTATGTGTTGTTGTTGTATGTGTTGTTGTTGTATGTGTTGTTGTTGTGTGTTGGTGTATGTGTTGTTGTTGTATGTGTTGTTGTTGTATGTGTTGTTGTTGTATGTGTTGTTGTTGTATGTGTTGTTGTTGTGTGTTGGTGTATGTGTTGTTGTTGTATGTGTTGTTGTTGTATGTGTTGTTGTTGTATGTGTTGCTGTTGTATGTGTTGTTGGGTGTGTGTTGTTGTTGTATGTGTTGTTGTATGTGTTGTTGTGTGTGTTGTTGTTGTATGTGTTGTTGTATGTGTTGTTGTGTGTGTTGTTGTATGTGTTGTTGTTGTATGTGTTGTTGTATGTGTTGTTGTGTGTGTTGTTGTTGTATGTGTTGTTGTATGTGTTGTTGTGTGTGTTGTTGTATGTGTTGTTGTTGTATGTGTTGTTGTATGTGTTGTTGTTGTATGTGTTGTTGTTGTGTGTGTTGTTGTGTGTGTTGTTGTATGTGTTGTTGTATGTGTTGTTGTATGTGTTGTTGTTGTATGTGTTGTTGTTGTATGTGTTGTTGTATGTGTTGTTGTGTGTGTTGTTGTATGTGTTGTTGTTGTGTGTGTTGTTGTGTGTGTTGTTGTATGTGTTGTTGTGTGTGTTGTTGTATGTGTTGTTGTTGTGTGTGTTGTTGTATGTGTTGTTGTATGTGTTGTTGTGTATGTTGTCGTGTGTATTGTTGTATGTGTTGTTGTATGTGTTGTTGTATGTGTTGTTGTGTGTGTTGTTGTTGTATGTGTTGTTGTATGTGTTGTTGTGTGTGTTGTTGTATGTGTTGTTGTTGTATGTGTTGTTGTATGTGTTGTTGTTGTATGTGTTGTTGTTGTGTGTGTTGTTGTGTGTGTTGTTGTATGTGTTGTTGTATGTGTTGTTGTATGTGTTGTTGTTGTATGTGTTGTTGTTGTATGTGTTGTTGTATGTGTTGTTGTTGTATGTGTTGTTGTATGTGTTGTTGTTGTATGTGGTGTTGTTGTATGTTGTTGTATGTGTTGTTGTTGTATGTGTTGTTGTTGTATGTGTTGTTGTTGTATGTGTTGTTGTATGTGTTGTTGTGTGTGTTGTTGTATGTGTTGTTGTTGTATGTGTTGTATGTGTTGTTGTATGTGTTGTTGTTGTTGTGTGTGTTGTTGTTGTATGTGTTGTTGTTGTATGTGTTGTTGTTGTATGTGTTGTTGTTGTATGTGTTGTTGTTGTATGTGTTGTATGTGTTGTTGTATGTGTTGTTGTATGTGTTGTTGTTGTATGTGTTGTTGTTGTATGTGTTGTTGTTGTTGTATGTGTTGTTGTTGTATGTGTTGTTGTTGTATGTGTTGTTGTTGTATGTGTTGTTGTTGTATGTGTTGTTGTTGTATGTGTTGTTGTTGTATGTGTTGTTGTTGTATGTGTTGTTGTTGTATGTGTTGTTGTTGTGTGTGTTGTTGTATGTGTTGTTGTATGTGTTGTTGTGTATGTTGTCGTGTGTATTGTTGTATGTGTTGTTGTATGTGTTGTTGTGTGTGGTGTTGTGTGTGTTGTTGTGTGTGTTGTTGTATGTGTTGTTGTATGTTGTTGTATGTGTTGTTGTGTATGTATTTCATCAGTTATCATTATCATTTCATCATTAGGTGTTGGCTGGTGTATATGGTGGCCGGAAAGATGCTCAACCGAAAACTGCGCACCAAAATGTGCACAAGGGCATTTTTTTTTCTAAATTCGAACAATTTATAGACATTAACAAAGAAGGAATATATGTACATTGTAGCATGATAAAACATATTTCTACGAAATATGACAAAATGAACGTTAATTGGTTTGTATTTGCGCATTTTCTGTTTGCGCATTTTTTGGTTGCGCAGTTTTTCGATTGCGCATTTTTCTGGGAACCGAGTATATTGGTGTATATAAGATATGTCAGTGTTAATCTATTACCTTTATAAGTTTATATATAAACTGTATTTTGGTTATACGGTATGATTACATAGTGTTGATGTTACATGTTATGTAAACATTGTTTTGGTTATAGATGTATGTAAACATGCTGTTTTTGTTATAGATGTATGTAACAATTTGTCTAGATTGGAGGAATAAAGGCAGCAATATAAGGAGATCAAAGGCAAGAACAGTTCTTTGTTGTGTACAATAGAAGCAGACAGAGGGTGGGGGTGGGGGGTTTGGAGGGTTTGTAAACATTGGGGGTGAGTTATTTATAGACGTGTACAAACATCGAGGTTATGTGTACACACATGTAACGATGTTACAGTTAACATTTGATTATCATGTACACAGTGTATTTACTGTGTACGTAAAATATGTTTGTATGAGCACAAGATGTACATAGGTGTGTGTACAAGAAGCTTCGTACGATTTATGATGACAAAACATGATTGAAAAAAGCTACGACATTTCGTCCAGATCATTTTGACAAGTTTGAGTTAACCCTTTGGTAACCAATGTTTTGACAAGTCTAAACATAATTTTCACATTCGACAAAATTTGGCTGGCAAAAATTAATTAATTAATTAAACACCAATAGGACACGATTGTCATCTCAAGCCGTAATTACAATGACATGTTCATTAATTTACTTTAAAAACATAATGACATGCTCATTAATTTACATTAAAACACAATGAGTGCGATAAGCTATAATGCAATAGTTTCTACTCGCATGGGACAAAAATACTGACCAATAGAATCACAGACCAATCAAATCGCTGACAAATGAAATCACTGATCAGGAAAGTCACAGACCGATGAAATCACTGACCAATAGAATCACTGACTTAAAGAATCACTGACCAATAGACTAATTGATTGAAACAAAATGAAAGATAAAAAATTGATCAAATAAAATTTGATATCCACCACATAAACATCTGATTACAATTTCTATCCGTGACTGATTACATACAGTCACAAATAAATTAACCAGCCGCTAATTAATCGACCAGCCGCTAATTAATCGACCAGTCGCTAATTAACCGACCTGTCGCTAATTAAACGACTAGCCGCTTATATCCCAATCAGCCCACCCCTAACCAACAACTAATTAAAAAGAAAATCACTGACAGAGAAACTCTTCACACGAGTGACAACAAGAAAAATATACTGTACACTAGGTTGCTAGTGTTAACGATTGAGACAAAATGAAGTAGCCATTGTTAACAATTTAGACACTATGATATGAGCTATTGTTAACAATTTAGACACTATGATATGAGCTATTGTTAACAATTGAGACAATATGAAGTATCCATTATTAACACTTGAGAAAATGTGACGTAGCTATTGTTAACAATATACACAAATGATGAATTCAAAATAAAAAGTGCATGTGACGTAATTATCGTTAGCAATATAGACAAAATGACGCAATAATTGTTAACGATTTTTACGTTGCAACATAGTAATTGTTAACAATTTATACCTTGCAATATAGTTATTGCAACCGATTAAGTGAATATAACATGAATATGACGTAAGTCATTGATTACAATTTATACGTTGCAACGTAGAAACTGTTAACAATTTCGAGTATGTGACGTAGTCATTGTTAACAATTTAAACAATGTGGAGTAACACATTGTTAACATTTTAACAAATGCCATAGGGGTATTTTAACAAATTCCATGACAACAATAAAAGGTATTGGATAATTTTTATCAAAACAACAACAATTAAATTTTTAAAAATGGCGAACCAAGGGAAGTATCGAAGTAAATAATATTACTAACACGAGTATCCGCACTTGCTTAAAATGATTTTTAAATTTTTTAAATAATGTTTCATTTAAATTTATTCGAATTATATTGTCAATATTTCAGGACAGTTTTAAAATTTAATATTTTAAAATTTTAAGCTTAAAAAATTCATGTATAAAAGTGTGTGAATTTTTTTTGTTATTCGACTACCACCACAGGCTATTTCAATGTGTACAACCCTAACTCTGACCCAAGACCTGACATGTGACTTTTGTCAAACATCCAACATGTCATTTGTTGACAATGTCCAACATCCAACATGTCATTTGTTGACAATGTCCAACATCCAACATGTCATTTGTTGACAATGTCCAACATTCATGTTACCCGTTGAACAGATCCCATTGACAATTTAAACTATCGTTTCTCTAGCAAATGAACCCCCCCCCCCCACTCACCCTTCTCCCGTCAAGTGTAATGGCTTCTGAGACAGCCCCCCCCCCCCCCAAAATTATCTATCACAGTATGCTGGCACTAAAGACATGACAATCTGTCTGACGTCACTAATCTGACAATCCAAGGGACGTAACCGTGTAATTTTGTTTTTTCTAAAAAAAAAATGGCTAAACCGGTCGGACAACGTTTGCAAACAGCTATTTAAAAAATAATTTAGGTCATCCTGAAGTAGTAGAATTAAAAAAATTCATGTCCAAAATTTGGTTTTTTAGATGGCGGCTAATTTTAAGGAAAAAAAATCATTTAAATAAAAACTCAATTAAAAAAGAAAGTTTTTTTCGTCATACAGTCTTTAAAATGACTTGTTTTATTATTTTTTTTTTTTGAAAAACTGAAGTACAAAAACTGAGGTGAAAATAGCAGCGGCCATGTTTGAAAAATAAAGTAAAAATAAAAACGGAATTTCCCTCAGTGACGTCATTATTCTATGCTGTAATCACGATCTAAAGTACTGAAGTACCGTTTGTTGTCCAGTTGGTATGGGAGGGGCTGGGGTGGATGGGGTAAAAATTATGATGTGACACAGGGGTGTGTGTGGTGGGGGGTGGGGGGGGGGGAGGTGTGGGGGGGGGGGCAGGTTGGGCTGGGTTTTACAACGACCATCAGTCCAATGGGTACACTTAGTATTGTGTACAGAGGGAATACATTTTTACACAGCAAGAATGTTTCTGCAAAATGTCTTCGTCAGCTATTGAACATAATCACTGAATTGGGATACTAGAAGATAATTATATATATATATATATATATATATATATATATATATATATATATATATATATATATATATATATATATATATATATATATATATTTATTTATATTTATATTTATATATATATTTATATATACATATTTATGAATGTTTTTTATAATGTTATTGTGTTATTATTTATAACCTTGACCACGTAACATTGAAAAACAAAACGTAACTTTAGTTACACGCCATCTACTAAACATAACTGAACAAAGGGGAGGTAACGACTACATAACAAGGTATGTTGCTTCAACATCCGGGTTATCCGCCCCTCCGTTCACGTCCCGGTGTGCTCCCTCTGCTTGCCGCGGATGTACCCAGTCTGACGCGACGCCCGCATGGAAGACGCCGACGCCCCTTGCTGAATCTCCGAGTCGCCGTCGCCCTCGCCTTCCCCGTCCGCGTCGCCAAGGTTACCGCTGTTGTATTCGTAGGAGCGGAAGTTGAAGAGGTCCTCTTGGGATTGCCTCCCCTCGTCAGCGCTCCCCTCTTCCTCCGGTACGGGGATGAGCCGCCGCTTGTCGTCGAACGGGCCCTGGGGCCCGAACCTGCGGGGAGGGATAGGGGCGTAAGGCCTGTTCAAAAGACAGTTGGATCAATAGAAGCTCCACAGCTGGTCACGCTAGGTTTGGGATCTACAGGGTTAAACACGGGATATTGGGTGGGATCTACAGGGTTAAACACGGGATATTGGGTAGGATCTACAGGGTTAAACACGGGATATTGGGTGGGATCTACAGGGTTAAACACGGGATATTGGGTGGGATCTACAGCTATGTAAGGGTTAAACACGCAGCCTTATGTACACTGGGTAGGAAGTTATTGCAAGTAACCAATCTGTCGACACATCCAATCTAAGAGCCGGGTTACTTGTAACTCTTTGGAGGGATTTGTTCGGGGCCCTTTATATTTATATGGGCCAGTTACTTGGGAGCTCATCTCTGTTTAAATGAGCCTTTTTAGGGGCCCTTTTATATTTATATGGGCCAGCTACTTGGGAGCCCATTTATATTTAAATGGGCCTCTTTCTTAGGGGCCTTTTTATATGTATATGGGCCAGTTACACGGAGGCCCTTTTATAGGAATAGAAACCACATATCTCGGGCAATTATCTTAGAAAAAACAAACTGACTAAAAAATAAAATGAGCTGGGCTCAATGCTAGGTGCACGTGAGGTCCACACGTGCATTTTCCTGACCCTAATCACCCCCCTCATGACACCACCTCACATCCCCTCCACACATGTCTCTATACACACACATCCACATCACAATCCAACACACCTCTCCCCCCCCCCCCTTACATGTATGCCCGTGGGTCGCCCCGTGGCTCCAGGGTCCTCATGTCAGGCTGTACCTCCACACCCACCCCCCACCTTCTCACCCCCCTTACATGTATGCCCGTGGGTCGCCCCGTGGCTCCAGGGTCCTCATGTCAGGCTGCACCCCCACCCCCACCTTCTCACCCCCCCCCCTCACCCCCCTTACATGTATGCCCGTGGGTCGCCCCGTGGCTCCAGGGTCCTCATGTCAGGCTGTACCTCCATGGCCGTCAGGCCGGGCTTGGCCAGGTCGTCGTAGCTGATGGCCGTCTCTTCCAGGGAGTCCAGCCGTCTGGGGAGGTCAAGGTCACAGAGGGTAAACAATGAATAATGAGGTACACAATCAAATGTCGCATGTTGAAATCAAGGGAAACAAAGGTCACGTTGTTTAAACCATCGGACACAAATAAACGTTTTAAAACCATCAGACAATAAAATTGACATAACCGTTAGAGTGCTCAAACAATAAAATCTTTTTTAAAAACTTGTGAATTTTCCAACAATGAAACAGGACAAATAAGACGTGATTTCCTTCAGAAAACACATAAAACAAACAAAAAAACAAACAAACAAACCAACAAACAAACAAACAAACAAACAAACAGGTAGTCTATAGCCAAGACAGTGAATACTCGTTTTTTCAAGCCGGGAACCGAATTTCTTTCAGGCATCTCTTCGGGGAGGGTGGGGGAGGGAACCGCCCCACCCAAGAAGCACGTCTACCGCCACCCCCTCCCCTCCTTAACGAAATAGAATTTATAGACAAAATATATGCTTTAACCAATGTCCGTCCCCGTAGGCTTGAAGCACCTCACCCTCCGCAAAAAATGTCTGAAAGAAACACTGGGAATATTCTTAGCTCAGGGGGGGGGGGGTAGAGCAGCAAAAGAAACTGGACAAATATTTTCGGACAACCTAACGGCTAGTGGTCGTCGGGTCGTTACCGAATCAGGAAAATGAAAGACCACGTCTTTGGGTTGGGGTTTATATTCGTGCCTATTACCCGCTATCTCTCGTACTTTATGTTGCTGTCAGTCTCTAAGGGGAGAGAACTCCCAATGAAAACTTTAAAAACAAGATGATAGTTCTGGGGTAAATGCCAGGGGAGATCATCGCGTCTGTCAGAGCAGATACTGACGTAACAGGGGAGGTAACCGCGAGGGAATTCATGCTATTACACGGTGATTAGCGGTGTCTGCCCCTTTTCGCCATCAATTCTCGTTTTGTACTAGAAGACAGCGGTGCTGTTGGTTTTTTTTTAACTGATGGAGGCAAAGGGATCCATTGTTTATAGTTTGTTACATCGTTGTTGTTGTTGTAGCTTGGTACAGGATTGTCGCTGTTCTCACTATCTGATAAAAGGGCTGTCATCGTTCTTATTAATCTTTTTTTCTGAGGAAGGGTTGTCAACTGAGTTTCCTTCGGGCATCTCTTCGGGGGGGGGGGGGGGGAATGGAGTGGGGATGGGGGGTGGGTAGGGGGGTGGGGGCAACAAGTCCACCGCCACCTTCCCGATCGCAATCGAAACAAAAATTATAAAAAGAATAGAAACAAGCCCCCCCCCCCCCCCTTGGGATTGGGTAACTACAGCACCTAAAGTTTTAGGCAAGGCCTATAACTCATCATCACATTACTGAATGTCTTAACCCTACACATTTTAACTAGAAACTTTCAAACAAAAAAATGTGCTAACAATTGCCAGATTTTTATAAACTGGGTTAATCCAGCTGTCAACAACAGCAGGAGCTGATACATTTCACGGACTTCTCTTCCCGCCAAATTTAAACGGAAACAGGAAGTGACAGCAAGCGGACAGGTTTGTTGGGCTGGAATGAAAATTCTGATTGAAAAATTGATGTAGAGGAAGAGGTGAACGGCAGAATATGGTGTTGTGTTTAATATTGTGTTTAATGTTGTGTTTAATGTAGTGTTTAATGTTGTGTTTAATGTAGTGTTTAATGTTGTGTTTAATGTTGTGTTTAATGTTGTGTTTAATGTTGTGTTTAATGTTGTGTTTAATGTTGTGTTTAATGTTGTGTTTAATATTGTGTTTAATGTTGTGTTTAATATTGTGTTTAATGTTGTGTTTAATATTGTGTTTAATGTTGTGTTTAATGTTGTGTTTAATGTTGTGTTTAATGATAATGTGGATTGTGGGCTGGTTATGTTGAAGGTAGTGTGGATTGAGGACTTGGATTGTGTGAGTGGATTGTGTGTGGGTTGTGTGGATGACTTGTGTGGGTGGGTAGTGTGGGTGGCTCATTTGTGTGGATGAATTGTGTGAGTGAATTATGTGTGGGGATTCTGTAGGTGGGTTTGTAGCTCGTTTATAAGTGGATTGTGTTGATGTGTTGTGTGTGCTAAAAGGATATGTAATAAATAAGTATATATACTACTGGATAATCGGATATAGTAACATAAAATAGAGGCGAGATTGTGGATTATTTCCCTCCACCTAAACATCAATTTTTTGTTTCATTCGTTCATCTCTCTATCGCTTTCATCCTTTCTCCGTGTACTGGGTATCCAATCACACACCGGCCGCTCTGTTCTCGTCACTGAGACACGTGAGATCGCGAGAACTGAGGCCGCGAGACGTGAGATCGCGAGACATGAGAGTTGGTAATGCGTAGATCACTGTACTAAGGACTTAAGGAGCATACGAGTCTCGGGATATTCATTACATGGATTTTTTTATCAATACATCTTGTTTAAGCTTATACCTACAAGTTTAGCTTTAGCTCAGGGTTCATTTAATTGTAGAGTAGCTACACTTTTCCTACACTGGGGCGGAAATAAAACTTATTTATGGAAAAAGTTTGTCGCTCGGGGCGGACACCCCCTCTCTCACCCCCTAGCCCCGCCAATCACCGGAAGTTGAAATCTTGTACACGTTTTCACAGATGGTGTACGGCTAATCAAAAGATTCTCGTCGTTCTAGATTAGAAGAGTCGTAACGTTTAATCAGAACATGACGTCTGAAAGTTTAAGATACCACATAAAAACATGACGTCAGTAGGTTTAAGATACCACATGAAAAGATACTTTGAAACAGTTGATTTGAATGTCCTATCGTATATCCTGATTGAATCCCCTATCCGTATTGTCCTATCGGTTTGTCCTGATTAAATGTCCTACCGGTATGTCCTATCGACGTTTTCTGCTTGCTTGTCCAACAGCGATACCGACATTTTGTAAACCCCAGTGCTTTAACCCCTCCCCCCCACCTCCACCCACGAGAGACAACTGACAGTACGATCTGTCAGCCACTGACAGCAGACGACCAACCAAACAGAAAATTTCACGAATCACGAAACTAAGTGGTCAGACAAGGGAAACTACTCCTCTTTGTTTTTTACTCAGCCGAGGGCAGACGATGGCGCTGCTAGTCTGACGTCGGCGTGGGTGGGTTGTTGGCAGACGTGGTGGGGGATGCGGCTGGTGTCGGCGTTGTTGTCGTTGTTGTTGACGTCCAGCTTACGCCCTCGCTCACAAAATCCCCTTAACGACAATCCATACCCACCTCCGCAGTTTTATTTATAGAAATTCAACCTTGACCTATATCAGCTTGACCTTGAGGGTTGTATTAACAAACACAACGTTATTTTTAAAAACAAAATGGCGACTATAATGGCGGCTAGATTGGCTACAGCTGAGCCAGATGTCAGAGAGGAACCCGTACACATGTGCTGACGTCACATCCTGACCGTCGGGGTTGAATGACACGTGACGGAAGTGGTTTTACAAAGCTGACGAAGCTAGTGTGGGTGTGGAAAGTGGGGGACTAAAGCCCCGGGCGTCTTGTAAGCGTGGGGCGCTAATAAGAAATTATACGATGGCCAGAAACATTCAATTTTTTAAAGTGAAATCACCAACAGCATCTGGCGTTATATAAATGAAAAATGCAGGGCAGAAAAATGCGCAACGGAAAACTGCGCAAATACAAAAATTGCGCAAAGAGAAGACTGCGCACTCAGAAAGATGCACACACACAAAAAATCACACCAAAAAATAATTTCGCACACAGAAAAGTCTTCATACAATGAGGATTATCACACTGTTGTGCAGTTATGCAGTCAGTGTATGAGTATGCAATTTCTTACTTGTGCAGCGCTGGCTACTTGGCTACCGAATAGGCTACCGATTATGTCTAGTGTCAGGCTAACGATTATGTCTAGTGTATTGTAAAGACCTAAAGACCTTAAAATTGTGCCACTAGTAATTTGCTGACTAATTAAACTACAAAGCTACCATTCATATGCTACATCTGCCCTATAAGCCCAATGTGAAGCCACAATTGTGTTGAATGATAAAATATGTAAGAAAATTCTGACATTTAATTTATATTAACATAATTTATGTACCAATATACATATAGCCTTTGTGTCAACATACACATAGCCTGTGTATCAACACACTCACACAACACATGTGTTTCCACGAAAACCAAAATTTCTACCAACAAGACGAGAGCCTGTACCACACAAACATAATTTAACCAAATATCATCTGAAGCTGAAGATCATCTAAGAACAACAACTCTCGTATCCGCCATCTTGGTGACATTACTTTGCGCAAGACTTAATTTTTCGTGTGAATATTTAAAAAAGGGAAAACAGTTTTACTTTGGTTTTTTTCCCCCATCGCAGAATCTAATGACGTCTTAACAATAATTACCCCTGCTGAATAATCTACGTGTGCAAACCCTTCCACACACTCCCCCACACACTCCCCCACATGCTCCATGACCTCCCACACAAGCCACCTCCCCACCAGCTTACTGACCCTCACCTTGACCCCAAACCACACGTTTCCTGACATCCACACGTCACCCCCACCAATACAAACACAACCCTCATCACTCACACTTCCCACACACAACCCTCATCACTCACACTTCCTAATCCTAACCCTACACACACTCCACCCCACAACTACACTCCATCACCCACACTTTCCACACACAACCCTATAGATAAACGACACACCAACCACACACCAACCACACCCTCACCATCGCTTTAAAGATAATCCCTTTATCAAGCCTCCCCCTACAACCGTATTATATCCCCACCCTCTACAGCCTCCCCCACCCACCCTCACCTCACCACATCCTCTACACCCACTCCGACACTGAATCCCAACAAACGACACCTCCAAATCCCCTCAAACACTTTAGCACCTACAACCACCTCTACACCCCCACCACCCACACCCCCACCCACACACTTCACACAAGCCCTAAAAAATTCACAACTGTATTGACCAGACAAAACCTCTTGACCAACAAACCTCCAGAAAACCTCCAAGTTCACACCACGTGACCACAAGCAGAAGATGTTGACCATCGTAGAACCTGAGGTGACAATAACGTAGGCGGGCTACAAATACTTGCCAGTGGGGGCTCGGTAATTGCCTACCCTAATTACCGACAAAATACATTACAATCAGCACCAGGACGAGCCGCAGACGACAGAGAATGGAATCGATTATTTTCGCCGTGAGACGATGCGGGAATTTCCGATTACAATTTTTTTTTCTTTCGGTGTGTACTCTCCAGCGCAGAGGTTCTAAAAATATCCGACGGACTTCCGGCTTAGTGCAGGCTACCGAAATTTTACGAAAATTGTTTTTTTTGTTAATTAATTATTTTTTTTGGCGTCCTTTGGACGGGTGTCATTCGGTGCGTTAGCTCAGGGCGCCGCCCCACCTCATCTCCAACAATGTAGTATAGTCTGTTTAGTGTCACCCGTCTCCCCTAATATTTTTTTTAAATTTTTAACTAGATATAGGGGGCATATTTTACGACTTGATGTCACCCCCTAATGGTGTCACCCCTTCATAGTGTCACCCCCTAATGGTGTCACCCCCTAATGGTGTCACCCCTTCATAGTGTCACCCCCTAATGGTGTCACCCCCTAATGGTGTTACCCCTAATAAGGTCACCCCCCTAATGGCGTCACCCTCTAATGGTGTCACCTCCTAATGGTGTCACCCCTTAATAGTGTCATCCCCTAATGGAGTCACCCCCTGATGGTGTTACCCCTAATGGTGTCACCCCTTAATAGTGTCATCCCCTAATGGTGTTACCCCTAATGGCGTCACCCTCTAATGGTGTTACCCCTAATGGCGTCACCCCCTAATGGTGTCACCCCTAATGGCGTCACCCCCTAATGGTGTCACCCCCTAATGGTGTCACCCCCTAATGGTGTCACCCCCTAATGGTGTCACCCCTAATGGTGTCACCCCTAATAAGGTCACCCCCCTAATGGCGTCACCCTCTAATGGTGTCACCTCCTAATGGTGTCACCCCTTAATAGTGTCATCCCCTAATGGAGTCACCCCCTGATGGTGTTACCCCTAATGGTGTCACCCCTTAATAGTGTCATCCCCTAATGGTGTTACCCCTAATGGCGTCACCCTCTAATGGTGTTACCCCTAATGGTGTCACCCCCTAATGGTGTCACCCCTAATGGCGTCACCCTCTAATAGTGTCACCCCCTAATGGTGTCACCCCCTAATAGTGTCACCCCCTAATGGTGTCACCCCTAATGGTGTCACCCCCTAATGGTGTCACCCCCTAATGGCGTCACCCTCTAATGGTGTCACCTCCTAATGGTGTCACCCCTTAATAGTGTCATCCCCTAATGGAGTCACCCCCTGATGGTGTTACCCCTAATGGTGTCACCCCTTAATAGTGTCATCCCCTAATGGTGTTACCCCTAATGGCGTCACCCTCTAATGGTGTTACCCCTAATGGTGTCACCCCCTAATGGTGTCACCCCTAATGGCGTCACCCTCTAATAGTGTCACCCCCTAATGGTGTCACCCCCTAATAGTGTCACCCCCTAATGGTGTCACCCCTAATGGTGTCACCCCCTAATGGTGTCACCCCCTAATGGTGTCACCCCCTAATGGTGTCACCCCCTAATGGTGTCACCCCTAATGGTGTCACCCCTAATGGTGTCACCCCCTAATGGTGTCACCCCCTAATGGTGTCACCCCCTAATGGTGTCACCCCTAATGGTGTCACCCCCTAATGGTGTCACCCCCTAATGGTGTCACCCCCTAATGGTGTTACCCCTAATGGTGTTACCCGGTGAAGACAACACACCCACCCCGCCTAGTGACACTACGGCCAGCGGTAGGTTTACAGTAACTCAATGAATCTCAACATTTCATGTAACTTTTTGACTATCATAGTTTCAGCAGTACTAGAACCTCAATCAAGTCATGTAGTGGTACGTTACTCCCTCCCTCAATAAAAATCCATCACTGTCTTTACAGGCCATGGATATCTATCACTGCCTGTACTTGTGCGTAACTGCCTCCACCCCCAACTATAAGAGCTCTAGAACAAACATCATTGCATGTACTTGTACGCAATTCTTCCTCCCCTTTCTGTAAGAGTTCTAGACAGAGTTTCTTCCAGGCATCTCTTCGGGGGGGGGGGGGGGGGGCGAAGCTCCCCCGAATTTTTTTTACCGCCCCCCCCCCCCCGAACGAAATGAAATTTATATAATTTATATAGAAAATATATACTTTTAACAGTGTCCGCCCCCCCGAAGAAAGTCTATCGCCCCCCCCCCCCGAAAATTTCAAGTGCCCCCCCCCCCCCCGGAGAAAAAAGTCTGGAAGAAACACTGGTCCTAGAACCGCTATAGCCAAATGTACTTATACACAACTGCCACCCCCAAAGTTCTAGAACCTCTACATGTACTTATACACAACTGCCACACCCCCCCCCCCAGAGTCCTAGAACCTCTACATGTACTTATACACAACTGCCATCCCCCCCCCCCCCCCCCAGAGTTCTAGAACCTCTACATGTACTTATACACAACTGCCACCCCCCCCCCCACCAAGTTCCAGAACCTCTACATGTACTTATACACAACTGCCACCCCCCCCCCAAAGTTCTAGAACCTGTACATGTAATTATACACAACTGCCACCCCCCCCAGAGTTCCAGAATCTCTACATGTACTTATACACAACTGCCACCCCCCACCCCCAGAGTCCTAGAACCTCTACATGTACTTATACACAACTGCCACCCCCCCCCCCTAAGTTCTAGAACCTCTACATGTACTTATACACAACTGCCACCCCACCTCCCCCCCCCCAAAGTTCTAGAACCTCTACATGTACTTATACACAACTGCCACCCCTCCCCCAAAGTTCTAGAACCTCTACGTGTACTTATACACAACTGCCACCCCCCCCCCAAAGTTCCAGAACCTCTACATGTACTTATACACAACTGCCACCCCCCCCCCCTAAAGTTCTAGAACCTCTACATGTACTTATACACAACTGCCACCCCCCCCCCCCCAAAGTTCTAGATCCTCTACATGTACTTATACACAACTGCCATCCCCCCCTCAAAGTTCTAGAACCTCTACATGTACTTATACACAACTGCCACCCCCCCCCCTCAAAGTTCTAGAACCTCTACATGTACTTATACACAACTGCCACCCCCCCCCCCCAAAAGTTCTAGAACCTCTACATGTACTTATACACAACTGCCACTCCAACCCCCCCCCCCACCTCCCCCAGAGTCCTAGAACCTCTACATGTACTTATACACAACTGCCACCCCCCCCCCCCAGAGTCCTAGAACCTCTACATGTACTTATACACAACTGCCACCCCCCCCCCCCAGAGTTCTAGAACCTCTACATGTACTTATACACAACTGCCACCCCCACCCCCCCCCCCAGAGTTGTAGAACCTATACATGTACATATACACAACTGCCACCCCCACCCCCCCCCACCCCCCACAGAGTTCTAGAACCTCTACATGTACTTATACACAACTGCCACCCCCAACCCCCCCCAGAGTTCTAGAACATCTACATGTACTCATACACAACTGCCACCCCCCCCCAAAGTTCTAGAACCTCTACATGTACTTATACACAACTGCCACCCCCCCCCTCAAAGTTCTAGAACCTCTACATGTACTTATACACAACTGCCACCCCCCCCCCAAAAGTTCTAGAACCTCTACATGTACTTGTACACAACTGCCACCCCCCACCCCCAGAGTCCTAGAACCTCTACATGTACTTATACACAACTGCCAACCCCCCCCCCCCCCTAAGTTCTAGAACCTCTACATGTACTTATACACAACTGCCACCCCACCCCCCCCCCCAAAGTTCTAGAACCTCTACATGTATTTATACACAACTGCCACTCCAACCCCCCCCCCCCCCAAAGTTCTAGAACCTCTACATGTACTTATACACAACTACCACCCCCCCCCCCAGAGTTCTAGAACCTCTATAGCCACATGTACTTATACACAACTGCCACCCCCCCCCCCCCCAGAGTTCTAGAACCTCTACATGTACTTATACACAACTGCCACCCCCCCCCCCCAAAGTTATAGAACCTCTACATCTACTTATACACAACTACCACCCCCCCCCCAGAGTTCTAGAACCTCTATAGCCACATGTACTTATACACAACTGCCACCCCCCCCCCAGAGTTCTAGAACCTCTACTTGTACTTATACACAACTGCCACCCCCCCCCCCAAAGTTCTAGAACCTCTACATGTACTTACACACAACTACCACCCCCCCCCCCCAGAGTTCTAGAACCTCTATAGCCACATGTACTTATACACAACTGCCACCCCCCCCCCCCAAAGTTCTAGAACCTCTACATGTACTTATACACAACTGCCACCCCCCCCTAAGTTCTAGAACCTCTACTTGTACTTATACACAACTGCCACCCCACCCCCCCCCAAAGTTCTAGAACCTCTACATGTACTTATACACAACTGCCACCCCACCCCCCCCCCCTCAAAGTTCTAGAACCTCTACATGTACTTATACACAACTGCCACCCCCCCAAAGTTCTAGAACCTCTACATGTACTTGTACACAACTGCCACCCCCCCACCCCCAGAGTCCTAGAACCTCTACATGTACTTATACACAACTGCCACCCCCCCCCTAAGTTCTAGAACCTCTACATGTACTTATACACAACTGCCACCCCACCTCCCCCCCCCCAAAGTTCTAGAACCTCTACATGTACTTATACACAACTGCCACCCCACCCCCCACCCCAAAGTTCTAGAACCTCTACATGTACTTATACACAACTGCCACCCCTACCCCCCCCCCAGAGTTGTAGAACCTATACATGTACATATACACAACTGCCACCCCCCCCCCCCAGAGTTCTAGAACCTCTACTTGTACTTATACACAACTGCCACCCCCCCCCTCCCAAAGTTCTAGAACCTCTACATGTACTTATACACAACTACCACCCCCCCCCAGAGTTCTAAAACCTCTATAGCCACATGTACTTATACACAACTGCCACCCCCCCCCCCCCAAAGTTCTAGAACCTCTACTTGTACTTATACACAACTGCCACCCCCCCCCCCCCAAAGTTCTAGAACCTCTACATGTACTTATACACAACTACCCCCCCCCCCCCCAGAGTTCTAGAACCTCTATAGCCACATGTACTTATACACAACTGCCACCCCCCCCTCAAAGTTCTAGAACCTGTACATGTACTTATACACAACTGCCACCCCCCCCCCCAAAGTTCTAGAACCTCCACATGTACTTATACGCTGCCCCCCCCCCCTAGGCCACACTGAGAGCTATTATTCAAGTTGGCCAGGGCCAGGAAGTGACGTATTAAAACAAATCAAATCTACGGTTACGTGTAACCCACATGTAATCAGTGTGTGTGTGGGTGTGTGTGTGTGTGTCTGTGTGAGTGTGTGTGAGAGAGCTCAACCAGCCCAATCAGATGACGGAATTAGAGAAGTGCTCGGTTTTTCAATTGGTAGACATGTAGGTTTATTGTACTTTCACAATTACTATATATATATATATATATATATATATATATATATATATATATATATATATATATATATATATATATATATATATATATATGTGTGTGTGTGTGTGTGTTCCCATGAAAGCCCATTCAGTCTTTGGTCTAAGGAACTATTTGAATGGTCTGTCGTACACTCGGAAGTTGGTCACGTGATACCCGTACGCAGCTTCACTTGACCTGATTAACTCGGACAGATGGTGGACAGTGCAGGATTAACGGAGGATGGCAGGGATCCCAGCTGTGTGCTCGCTCACGCATTGGTTAGTTGGGTAGGTAGTATAGACGAGTCCATTTGTGAGGGGTGGACGGGTCAGGAATTGAGGGCAAGGGATGTACCGATAGAAGATAAAGCAATAGTATAAGTATGTTGAGGTGTGTGGTGGGGGTTGAGTCAAACTGTAGGCTACACTAGCAGATCACAAGACACCTGATATAGTTTTTTGACATCGCAACAGACACACATTACCTTGCCAACAGACACACATTACCTGGCCAACAGACACACATTACCTGGCCAACAGACACACATTACCTGGCCAACAGATACACATTACCTGGCCAACAGACACACATTACCTGGCCAACAGACACACATTACCTGGCCAACAGACACACATTACCTGGCCAACAGACACACATTACCTGGCCAACAGACACACATTACCTGGCCAACAGACACACATTACCTGGCCAACAGACACACATTACCTGGCCAACAGACACACATTACCTGGCCAACAGACACACATTACCTGGCCAACAGACACACATTACCTGGCCAACAGACACACATTACCTGGCCAACAGACACACATTACCTGGCCAACAGACACACATTACCTGGCCAACAGACACACATTACCTGGCCAACAGACACACATTACCTGGCCAACAGACTTACATTACCTGGCCAACAGACACACATTACCTGGCCAACAGACACACATTACCTGGCCAACAGACACACATTACCTGGCCAACAGACACACATTACCTGGCCAACAGACACACATTACCTGGCCAACAGATACACATTACCTGGCCAACAGACACACATTACCTGGCCAACAGACACACATTACCTGGCCAACAGACACACATTACCTGGCCAACAGATACACATTACCTGGCCAACAGACACACATTACCTGGCCAACAGATACACAATTTCTGGCCAACAGACACACATTACCTGGCCAACAGATACACATTACCTGGCCAACAGATACTCATTACCTGGCCAACAGACACACATTACCTGGCCAACAGACACACATTACCTGGCCAACAGACACACATTACCTGGCCAACAGATACACATTACCTGGCCAACAGACACACATTACCTGGCCAACAGATACACAATTTCTGGCCAACAGACACACATTACCTGGCCAACAGATACACATTACCTGGCCAACAGATACACATTACCTGGCCAACAGACACACATTACCTGGCCAACAGATACACAATTTCTGGCCAACAGACACACATTACCTGGCCAACAGATACACATTACCTGGCCAACAGATACACATTACCTGGCCAACAGACACACATTACCTGGCCAACAGATACACAATTTCTGGCCAACAGACACACATTACCTGGCCAACAGATACACATTACCTGGCCAACAGACACACCTGGCCAACAGATACTCACTTTCGCCTGTGCCTGGTGACGACGACGATGATGATGAGTGCGATAGTCGCGAGGAGGATGGAGCAGAGCACGAGAGTGATGATGAGGATGAGGTAAGGTAGCCCATCTGCAACAAAGAGAATTAGAGGCTACAGCACGCTCATCAAAAGCAATGCATTAAAAATTAAGGCACAATCGAGCAAGGAACGTATGCCATAATTTAACATGAATCCAAGACTTACATGTCAACATGATTCAGTGGGGTGCAGTAGAGTATCTAGAATACTCATTGAAAAAAAAAGATATACTTCAGTTTAAAATATAATTTGTTTAAAAACACATTTTCGGTTCTGCGCCATCCAATCAAATGACATTCCCAGAAGAGAAGCATTACAGCAATCCCACATTGCGATGTCACTTCTCTTATCTGGCCACTCGACCAAGCGGCCAACGTGGCATCTGAGTCAAGCTTCTTCGCCGGGGTGGGGGTGGGGGTGGGGGAAGTGATGACATACACTACACGTGTCCTGATAAAGTCAAATGTCTGTTAGTGTATGTCTGCTGACATTTTGTTCACATGAACTTTAATGTTCATAGATTAGCCGGCTAAAGTAATTAACCGAAACAGGCTGAACAGTTTATAATTACACAATTGTCAAATCACTATCCAATCATCTTGTCTGATTTTCTCTAATTACCTTATCTGTAGAATTATATCAATTGTCTCGAGTTCACGACCTTTTGTTTTAATATATGTCCACTTGCGTCTACCCAATGACGTGGCAATACAGAGGAGAAACGTGCTAAAAATATGGGATGGCAGAAAAAAAATATCTGCACCAATTATTCCATTAGCACCTAGCACTCTGTATTCTGGCACTTTGTCACAATTACCCTAGTTCTGCCGCTAACAGCTTCCGTTGGCGCATGCGTACTGAATGCGAAATTGAAATGTCAAAATGGCCGAAGAAGATGGCCATTTTTGTACTCAGTGTCTTGGCAAATTACAATTCTATACAGATATTATATTACAATTATATACAGGTGTTATAGCAGGTGGTTATTTTAAATTAAAATTCTATACAGGTGTTATAGTTGGTGGTTGCTGTAAATTACAATTCTATACAGGTGTTATATGGTGGCTGTTGTAAATTACAATTCTATTTAGGTGTTATAGCTAGTGCTTGTTGTAAATTACAAATCTATACAGGTGTTATAGTTGGTGGTTGCTGTAAATTACAATTCTATACAGGTGTTATATGGTGGCTGTTGTAAATTACAATTCTATTTAGGTGTTATAGCTAGTGCTTGTTGTAAATTACAAATCTATACAGGTGTTATAGTTGGTGGTTGCTGTAAATTACAATTCTATACAGGTGTTATAGCTGGTAGTTGTTGTAAATTAAAATTCTATACAGGTGTTATAACTAGTAGTTGTTTGTGACGTAAGCGGGGTTGAAAGGGCAAGATTTGTCTAAGAGGAAGAATTTGATGCAAATATACTTTTGACATAAGTCAGCAAAGGAAAAGAATGGTGAATGTTTTAAAATATGGTGTGGAAAAAGAGAATAAGTTTGTCTGGCGCTTTGTATAGATGGTTGTGGCACAGGGTTGGAATTTGAGCGATATATTGGGTTTGCTGATCGAAGTAGGAATTTGAGCGATATAGTCGGTCTGCTGATCGAAGTAGGAATTTGAGCGATATAGTGGGTCTGCTGATCGAAGTAGGAATTTGAGCGATATAGTGGGTCTGCTGATCGAAGTAGGAATTTGAGCGATATAGTGGGTCTGCTGATTGAAGTAGGAATTTGAGCGATATAGTCGGTCTGCTGATCGAAGTAGGAATTTGAGCGATATAGTGGGTCTGCTGATCGAAGTAGGAATTTGAGCGATATAGTGGGTCTGTGATCGAAGTAGGAATTTGAGCGATATAGTGGTTCTGCTGATCGAAGTAGGAATTTGAGCGATATAGTGGGTCTGCTGATCGAAGTAGGAATTTGAGCGATATAGTGGGTCTGTGATCGAAGTAGGAATTTGAGCGATATAGTGGGTCTGCTGATCGAAGTTGGAATTTGTGCGATATAATGGGTCTGCTAATCGAAGTTGGAATTTGAGTGATATAGTGGGTCTGCTAATCGAATAGAATGATACAAGTAGCGATGGAACTCTACGTCACCTATACATATTAGCAAACAACAGTCCTGATCTTAGATTCGCGGGTTTGACTGTTTCAAGTACTTGGCCTGTAGCCCTAAATCTAGGCTACATGTAGCCCTACATGACATTCGTTTTAGACAAAAAATGTCTCTCCTTTTGTGGAGAAAATAACCAGAGCCAGTGCGCATCTTACTTGACGCAGCTGCCACCGTGTTGCTGTCCTCCGTGCACTCACTTCCGGTGTTCTCACACTCTCCAGTCATGGCGGCTTCCGGTCAGGTCACCTGGAAAAAATGGAGGGGGATGGGATGGGGGGTGTTACTGATTTATAGGGGTTAAAATAAACACACACGCACATAGAAACGCAAACACAAACACACATACAATAGCACAACCACACACACACACAGTAACACAAACACACACAGTAACGCAAACATACACACATTGTAAAACAAACATACAGTGATACGCAATACACAAGACTATCTGCAATACTGCATTGCATACGCACAACCACATACAACAATAAACACACATGCAAACCGTATAGAAGACACACACATAGGTGTCATCCATTTATGACGTTCACAAAAATTTGCGATCTTAGACACACCCCCCCCCCCTCCACCCAGTCCACACGCGTCCACAATAGTCGATTTTTTCGGACCCTCCCCCCCCTATATATATATATATATATATATATATATATATATATATATATATATATGTATATATATATATATATATATATATACCGCCATTAATACCCAGCGTCAAAACTCCAACGTTCTATAGAAAATGGCCGACGAGCGAGTAAAAATAGTTCCATAGAAAAAAAAATCATCAACCCAATCAGCCAATCAGACCCTTCAAAAGGTTTTTGACACTGCTAATCTCGGTCACAGCTTGCCAGATTTCTTTGTTCACTGCTTTTAATCCTGGCAACTGAACCCGTCTCTGAGAGAGTGTTCATGTAAGAACTCGGATAATGAACTTGTTGAAAGGGGAATTAGCGGATTGTTCCGTTTCTTACAGCAGACGACAGGGACGGGTGGGTGTGATTTTTTTTTTTTTTTTTTTTTTGTGTGGGTGGTGATGTTGTAGGGCTTCTAGCTGTAGGGGGAGGCGTGGGCGTGGAGGCTTGGTGACAGTTGGTGCTGTGTGCGGGGGTGGGGTGGAGTAGTGCTAAAGGGCTGTCGTAGGAGTGATCGTTTGAATTTAGAGACAGATTTTGAAGGTGGTATCTAAGGTGGGATAAATAAAAGTTTTTAGAACAATTTAATTAGGAAGTAGAACACCTACGCGTTTTGTTTTTTTAGTGTTTTATGTTTTTATGTTTTTTTCCTAGATTTTGTCCTTGATTTTGTCCTTGATGATTTTATCCTTGATTTTACCCTAAATTTGTCCTTAATTTTATCCTTGATTTCGTCCTAGATTTTGTCCTAGATTTTATCTGGGGTAACATTTGATTTGTTCGCGAGTTATAATTAATTCTTGAGTATCGTGTGTTAGTTTTAGACTAGAGCAGGGGTCTCCAAACTTCTCAGCCCGAGGGCCGCACTAACTATCAAACATTAGTTCTGGGGCCAGAGTTTCTTCCAGGCATCTCTTCGTGGTGGCGAGCCCTACCCCCCCCCCCCCAACGGAATATATATATATATATATATATATAAATATATATATATATATATATATATATATATATATATATATATATATATATATATATATATATATATATATATATATATATATATACATACAAATTTCAAGTACCCACCCGCCTTACTTTGAACTTGTCTTTAGGAGGTCATTTGCTAGGCAACATTTGCTTCAATGGTATTTGCACCCAATGCTACATTTTCAGTTTCTTTTGATTTTTTTCTCAGCCACCTCCAACAAACTTTTTGCCATAGACAAAAACATCTCCGAGGGCCGGATGAGAAGACCTCGCGGGCCGCATGCGGCCCGTGGGCCGTAGTTTGGAGACCCCTGGACTAGAGTATCATATAATAATGGCGGCCAGTGAATTCTAGTTTTGTATTCAAGTTTCAACAATGGTGTTCTATTATGCTGAACAGTTTCTAGTAGGATTTTTTTTGAAGGTAGAGATTTCATACTCTGTTTCAGTGTTTCTTCCAGACTTTTTTCTCCGGGGGGGCACTTGAAATCTTCGGGGGGGCGGTAAACTTTCTTCGGGGGGGCGGACACTGTTAAAAGTATATATTTTCTATATAAATTATATAAATTTCATTTCGTTCGGGGGGGGCGGTAAAAAATTTTCGGGGGGGCAAAGCCCCCCCGAAGAGATGCCTGGAAGAAACTCTGCTCTGTTTACACAGAAACTGTTTGCACCGCGAACGAGTCATCAATGTGATTAGTGCTTCGAGAAATCGCTTAGTGTTGTCAGTTGTGACGAAAATGTCAGGTGGTACGAACACGTGACACCATTTAACGGACAATCGTAGGCAGTCTCGGGGCCAGAAGGGTGACATCACGGACTGTACCAGTAGTTACATCATCGGCTGTACCAGTAGTGATATCATCGACTGTACCAGTAGTGACATCATCGACTGTACCAGTAGTTACATCATCGACTGTACCAGTAGTGACATCACGGACTGTACCAGTGGTGACATCATGGACTGTACCAGTAGATGACATCATGGACTGTACCAGTGGGTGACATCATCGACTGTACCAGTGGTGACATCATGGACTGTACCAGTAGATGACATCACCGACTGTATCAGTAGTGACATCATCGACTGTACCAGTGGGTGACGTCATCGACTGTACCAGTAGATGACATCACCGACTGTACCAGTAGTGACATCACGGACTGTACCAGTAGTGACATCATCGGCTGTACCAGTAGTGACATCACAGACTGTACCAGTAGATGACATCACCGACTGTACCAGTAGTGACATCACGGACTGTACCAGTAGTGACATCATCGGCTGTACAAGTAGTGACATCACAGACTGTACCAGTAGATGACATCATCGACTGTACCAGTAGTCACATCACGGACTGTACCAGTAGTGACATCACGGACTGTACCAGTAGTGACATCACCGACTGGAGCAGTAATGGCTTCACCGACTGTACCAGTGGGTTACTGTACCAGTAGTGACATCACAGACTGTACCAGTAGATGACATAACGGACTGTACCAGTAGATGACATCATCGACTGTACCAGTAGTGACACCATGGACTGTACCAGTCACATTGAAACCAGCAAAAGACCATACAGGGTACATTATGTTGTAAAAGTCCCAATAGTGTTGCCATAAAGACCATCCCCTAAACTATGTGATAGATAAGAGAATATACTAGTGGGGGGGGGGGAGGGTGAGGGTTTTATTATTATCTTTTAATTCTATAGACATAAGCCTTGCTACGACCCTTAAAATATTACTTTAATTAGTTTCACACTTCAAAGGTTGTTGTTTTTAAAACCAGAATGGGACTTGCCACGCTTTCCACACTTTGGTTCTCCTATTTTCTATTGGACTATTTTAATCCCCTTAATGACAACTAGAAATAAAAAATCAATCAAAATTCGTTCCATTAAAACCATACTGGGTTTGATGTTTATTTTGTAGAAATTTTCCAGTTTTTATTTTACACGATCCCAAAGTAAACAGCGCGGTCTGTGAGAGTTAAAAGTTTCAAGCTAATGTAACGAAACGAAATTCATTAAATTATTTCCATTTTTGGTATCTAACGTGGAGTGGTGACGTCAATAATTAAGGAACTGGTCATTTTGAGCAGCTTAAAATTAGCATACGTCATTTAAACCCCTTTTGCTTCATTAAAGTGAACACACGCCATCTAAACCGACATTTGCTTCACATTTTAGGATGTCATACATGTATAGCATCACGTAATGTGAAACTCCCCTTTTACACATAAACATCCGTATGGCAGATGAAGTAGAGTTTAAGTTTCTTGATTTCTGTATATGAAGGGGTGGTGTGGTCAGCCGCCTTTACTTTTCCCCAGGTACCCACAAAAGCTGGGCGGACTCAGAGAGGTCAAACAGTCCCGAGATCTGAACTCGAGACCTTCGGGATGGTAGCCGAACGCTCTACCATTCCACCACGTCGTCGCGTACATCAAGTACAATGTATAAATAATCAACACTCGTTTAATTGGCCTACATTATATTATACGCACATACATCATATTATACGCACATAAATCACATACACGCATATACATCACACACACGCATATACATCACACACACACACGCACATCCATCACATACACACACATACATCACATACACACACATACATCACACACACACACGCACATCCATCACATACACACACATACATCACATACACACACATCCATCACATACACACACATACATCACATACACACACATACATCACACACACACACGCACATCCATCACATACACACACATACATCACATACACACACATACATCACATACACACACATCCATCACATACACACACATACATCACACACACACATGCACATCCATCACATACACACACATACATCACATACACACACATACATCACACACACACACGCACATCCATCACATACACACACATACATCACATACACACACATACATCACATACACACACATCCATCACATACACACACATACATCACACACACACATGCACATCCATCACATACACACACATACATCACATACACACACATACATCACACACACACACGCACATCCATCACATACACACACATACATCACATACACACACATACATCACATACACACACATCCATCACATACACACACATACATCACACACACACATGCACATCCATCACATACACACACATACATCACATACACACACATACATCACATACACACACATACATCACATACACACACATACATCACATACACACACACCCACATCCATCACATACACCCACATCCATCACACACACACATGCACATCCATCACATACACACACATACATCACATACACACACATACATCACATACACACACATACATCACATACACACAATCCATCACATACACACACATACATCACATACACACACATACATCACACACACACACACCCACATCCATCACACACACACACATACATCACACACACCCACATCCATCACATACACACACATACATCACATACACACACATACATCACGCATCACATACACACACCCACATCCATCACATACACACACATACATAACACACACGCACATCCATTATAGACATACATCTCCCATCACACACATACAAAGCAGAACATTGATCAGAACTAACATCGCCGGGGGTGAAATAATTAAAACTTCACTTGTAATAGGCGACTATTACCCCCCCCCCCCCCCCCCACCTTCCAATATTTAAGCATTGTGTAGATGTCATGCGCGAGTAATTTTACTGAAGTCACGTGTTAACAAAGATCCAATAGAAACAATGAAACTGTTGGAACAAAAACTTCTCATGGTGTGACGTCACGACGGCCAGTGCTGGCAGATGTCTACAGGCAGTTAAATCTGGGAGTCGGGCTCTACTTCGGCTTTGGTGTAAAGTGAAAAAAATATTTTTGTTTTTTTTCTAAAAAACATTTAAGCGTAACACTTTAATAAAGTCTTTATGTAAGTTTGTAGATCATGAAACTATAACGAGGTTTGATGAGCAGAATATGATATGGTTTGAATACGAGACTTCAACGAGATTTGGCTTTGACACGAGACTACGAGATTTGGCTTGGGCACGTGACAACGAGATTTGGCTTGGGCACGTGACTACAACGAGATGTGACACCAGGAAGAAAACTAACACCATAAATGTGGTGCTATACAAAAGCCATCAATAAACGTCACGGCGGTTGTTCAACAAGAGAGAGTAGATAATTGAATGCTGTCGTGTTTTGTAAAGCTAGAATTATTGATCGGTCGGCACGTTTGTGGGTCTTATTGAATGTAATAAACTTTAATTAATTAGCTCATCAATTAAAATAAACTTTTTTTTTTAAATGTGGAATTTTATTTTTCCTACAAATATTTTTTTTTATACATCTGTTGCTGAGATTTTTATTTTGTGAATGATGTTGCTATTTCTTTAGTCCTCGCGACTTTTACTTCTACGGCTGAGGTTCCCAGTATTTATTGCTGTAGCTTTGGTTGCTGTGACTTTAGCAACTGTGACTTAAGCCCATTAACTATTGAGTCTTTAAAGACGGCATCCACAAATACAGCGAGTACAAAGCTTGTATGCTAGCTAGACCGACATCAGCTATAGAAATGGTATAATTAAGTAATTATGAACTTGCATTTTTTTTAATACAAAATTAAATTGGCATAATTTTTTTTTTTAATTTGAAGATTTCCAGTAAATGTTTAACTGTATGGCGTGTTAAAAAACGTTCGGATCCAACAGTCAATGGGTCAGATGAAGTAGAGTTCACCAGTTTCTGTGGCCATATAGGAGTTGTCAATTCTACACATAGCAGCCTTTACTTTCCCTAACTCGATTAAGGTACCCATTTGAGCTGGGTGAACTCATGGACATCTTACAGATTGTGCTCAGGGTCCAAAACTTGAGACTTCAGGGTTAAATGAATCTCTTACAACATCAGCTGGTGAACAAATGGCGGTGGTTGTATGGTTGTGGCAACCCGATTTGTAAAGACAAACTAGAATACCCGTCATCCGTTGGATAACTGTGGGTTTCGGGGGTCATCCATCAAAAAACATCACGTCTGTCACTCAGAGGCATAGCGACCCTTCCCGGCGCCCGGGGACAAAGTTTTCGATTTGAACCCCCCCCCCCCCCTCAAACTTTTGATGTGCAATTCCCCCCCCCCCCCACTCAAACTTTCGATTTGAACCCCCCTCAACCTATCAATTTATTTTTCCAAACCATTTTGGCGCCCCAACATATGTCCCCCCTCCCTTCCCCCTCCCCACCCCCGCCTCCCCTTCCCCCCCCCCCGCCTCCCCTCCCCTACCGTCCCCCCCCCCCCTCCTCGGTACGCTACTGCAGTGTCACTTATCGTCACAAAAAACAGACCCCACATTCAAATATATGTTTTTTATCTTTTAAAAACACCGAAAACACCGATTTCGGACTATCCCTTCATAAACTGACGTCACAGGTGACCTACTCAACTCTACTTCACCTGCCCAGTGTCCTGCCAAGTCTCAGACAACATGTTTTTATCGTTTAAAAAACAATTCCAGCCGAGCATGTATCTGACCACACTATCCTTTCATATGCTTAGGACAAAGAAACAGATGAACTCTACTTCACCTGCCCTGTATCTTGCCAAGTTCAGATAGGCAACGTTATCATTCACATCTAAAAAAAAAAATTGAAAAAAAAAATTTCATTGACATATTGGTCTAGAACCCGTGCCTCCTGCATGAGAGCTGACTACGCTACCATTTTAGCTATTTACTCGTGACGTCACAAGTGAATTTTTATACTATACTATGTGTCTCCTTATGCAACTTGATTTACGCGTATAGATTCTAGATCTAGATCTAAAAATAAGTCTAGTAGTACTAACTTTCAAATTAAATTTTATCTTAAATAAGCCAAACAAAGATTTATATAAAATAATTAAGGCCTGAAATAGATTCTAGATGTAGAATTTACATTGAATCTAGTGACCTACATCTAGGCTAGATCTAGATCTAGATCTAGATCTAGGCTAGATTCATAAATTTCCTTCGATAGCTGATCTTTAGATCTAGAGAAATTTATCGTAAAACTAAATGAAAAAGACAGTTGAAAATTGATATAAGTGTTGGAACGTAATAAATACAGCAAAAGGACGTATTGTTTAAGTTATAGCCGGCAGAAAATTAGCTTTGTAACGCGTTAAACTTTTGAATGGGCCACAAAGTCTATGATGGGGTCCGCCATTTTTATTGTACCAAAAATGTAAACACATCAAGGGACGTCACTATCCCCACAAAGTTTATTCAAAGTATTAACATTTTTAAAAAAATACGGTTAATTTAACTATGAATAAATCAATAAATTAATTAACGTCTTTAAATAAATTTGTGATCAACAGTCTGTCTGCATTAAAAAATTATTCTCTACCTGCATACCATTTTACAGCTTTCCAGATAGAGTCGAACATATCACAATTTTCGATCAGGCAAACAAATAAATATTCAAACATGTAAACAAAGTTGACTTTTAGTAGTATATAGATGACACAAATATGTTACAAAGACACACCGCATCAAAACTTATGAAGACATATGTCAATGAAGTCTCGTGCAGAATGATTACAGGAAAAGTCTGATAAATACATGAATGAAACAGTACCATGACGAAAAATGGCAGTCAAAATTCTTATGAAGACAGAGGACAGAAAAGATACAAATAAGACAGAAAAGTCTCGTGAAGACAGAGGAAAGTGCCAAGAAGACAGAAACGTCTTAAGACATGTCTCCACTGAGACGCTTAGCACGCAGCTTTCATCTCTAGTCTTTTCCCGAGCCGTCAAACAAGGGCTTGTACTCGTCATTGACTGATTAGTTCAGGGGAGGTAATACATGATGATTGGGTTGTTATGTGGCAGATATTTGTGGCAGAGATAATGTGGTGGAGTGGGAGGGGGAGGGACATACAATAAGAGGCTTGGGGTCATAGAAGAGGAAGTATGGGGTCATATGCGTGGGGTCATACAAGAGAAAGTTTGGGGTCATACAAGTGAAAGTATGGAGTCATACAAGAGAAAGTATGGGGTCATACAAGAGAAAGTATGGGGTCATACAAGAGAAAGTTTGGGGTCATACAAGTGAAAGTATGGAGTCATACAAGAGAAAGTATGGGGTCATACAAGAGAAAGTATGGGGTCATACAAGAGAAAGTTTGGGGTCATACAAGAGAAAGTATGGGGTCATACAAGAGGAGGTATGGGGTCATACAAGTGAAAGTATGGGGTCATACAAGAGAAAGTATGGGGTCATACAAGTGGAAGTATGGGGTCATACAAGAGAAAGTATGGGGTCATACAAGTGGAAGTATGGGGTCATACAAGAGAAAGTATGGGGTCATACAAGAGAAAGTATGGGGTCATACAAGTGAAAGTATGGGGTCATACAAGTGGAAGTATGGGGTCATACAAGTGGAAGTATGGGGTCATACAAGAGAAAGTATGGGGTCATACAAGAGAAAGTATGGGGTCATACAAGTGAAAGTATGGGGTCATACAAGTGAAAGTATGGGGTCATACAAGTGGAAGTATGGGGTCATACAAGTGGAAGTATGGGGTCATACAAGAGGAAGTATGGGGTCATAAAAGAGGAAGTATGGGGTCATAAAAAGATAGGTCTGGGGGTCATATAAAAAGGTGAAGAGATCTTACAGGGGTTTGGGTCCATTACAAAAGTAAATCGTTTATTTACACCGACAACCGCAGGGGACCGTGGAGAGAAGGGGGTCAATGACCTCTGACGTGGATATCCCTAAAAATGTAGACTAATTACTACTTTGGGTGGCTCATTATAACTATTTTTAAAATCCCCACTAACAAAATCTATTTTGATAATTCGATACACCCAACTCGAGACGAAAATTGGAGTTTGATTGAAGCGTCGATTGCTACAGGAGTCAGACAACGACGCCGGCTCGCGTCAGACCTGTACTAAACTCCTCATTAAAATCACGTGACATCAGACCAATTTGCCGGGGCCGCTCCGGAAATGACCTCTGACCTTTTAACATTTGTATTACATTCCACCATCGACATCTTAAAATAAAGACTCCATCTTCACTTCCGGTGGAGCCCACCCCCTCCCGCCCCCACCCCCAGACAGGTTCTTTGGGTGGTTTATTAACAGGCATCGTTATATTCTGTCGTCTGCTACTGGGCTGCATGTGGCCTAGTCTAATGGCTACCAAGTCTGGAGCTTGAGTAGGGGGAGGGGGTGGAATGAAGGGTGGGGGAGGGGAGATAGGAGGGTGGGGGAGGGGAGATAGGAGGGTGGGGGAGGGGAGAGAGGAGGGTGGGGGAGGGGAATGAAAGGGTGCTGTAATTTAATTCTAAATTTGTAAATTACCGTAAATCTCCTGAACAATGGCACCGTCACGCCTACAGAGATGTAACCGACCGTCTAGCCAACAGAGATGTAACCGAGATGCCTCGGGTCATACAAAATTCTAACATCCGACTAGCACAAGTTTTAAATGGCCGTCTCCATGTTGAGTGGGACGTGTGTTTACACCAGAGGTGTAGCGACCCTTCCCGGCGCCCGGGGACAAACATTAAATTTGGCGCCCCATCGGGAGCAAATTTTCAATTTGCACCCCCTCAACTTTTCGATTTACACCCCCCCTCCTCAAACTTTGGTTTTGACCCCCCCCCCCTCCCTCAAACTGCAAAAATGCAGCTAAATTGACATTTTAATTTGTTTTTACAACCCATTTTGGCGCCTCCTAAGGTAGGCGCCCGGGGACATATGCCCCCCCCCCCCCCTCGCCCCCATCGCTACGCCTCTGGTTTACACTGAGCTTTCTATAGTCGGCTTTTTCTATTTGACGTAGTTGTCTTATTTTGTTGTATGACGTAAGTGACCTATCTTTTGTATTTGACGAAGTTGCCCTATATTTAAGATGACGTAAGTGACCTGTTTTTCTATATGACGTAGTTGCCAACAATTTTCATAAGACGTCCTTGAACTGTTTTTCATATGTGACAATTTGTTTTATTACGTCGACGACTTGTTTACATGTTTTTTAATTTCACGTTGTTGTCCTATATTTTATGTCGTACTTGACCTGTTATTTATATATGTGACGTAAGTGTCTTATTTTTTTTAAAATTAGGTTCATGACTTATTTTACTAGTTGACGTGTTAGTCCTATTTTTTATATGACGTAGTTGACTTATTTAACTATTTGACTAAGTTGTCCTATTTTTATTACTATTATTTTCTGCCACGATATTTACAGTGTTTCTTCCAGACTTTTTTCCTCGGGGGGGGGGGGGCACTTGAAATTTTCGAAATTTCATTTCGTCCGGGGGGGGGGGGGGGCGGTAGACTTTCTTCGGGGGGGGGGGACCTTCCCCCCGAAGAGATGCCTGGAAGAAACTCTGGATATTTACGACCTACATTTCCCTCACTTGCTTGACCCACGACTTTATTCGTGATCGTCTGCTGGTACCATTTTCACGTCTGCTAATCCATTTTGGCCTTGAACTTCCTGGGTTGTTCAAACATATTTCTACCGGAGCCTCCGGGATTCGAACACAGAACACCGACATGAATTGTCATTATTTATTTCCAACAGTTCCCATGTCCACCATCCGATTGGATAATCATAAACCACGTGACTCAAATCTCCTTATGTTTGAAACAGCGTGGCGCCGAATAATAACACAAATAATGACTTTTTGATTAAAAACTTTTTAGATTATCTCTGTCAATAATCTTACTCTGGATAGCTGAGAAAAGGTCAAATAATTTTTTTTAATCAGAATTTTTTCAATCTATTCTTTTTTTAAAAAACCTAACAATAAGCCACAAAGAAAAACGCCTTAGACAATAAAAGTCCTGTCAATGAGGGAAATCCGTGGCGGTGAATGTGACGTCACGGTTGTCATGGCAACCGAGCCCTTCAGAAGGGAAATAAGCCATTGTTTATGAAGGGATATCAAAGAATATTTTTAAAGAGTTATATTAACAGAGATAATTACTGAGCTATTTTGGACGGGCGAGATGTTGGTAGTTAGTCTTCTGCGGTGTAAGTGGGGGTGACGGGGGTGACGGCGTGACACGTCGGTGTAAGTGGGGGTGACGGGGGTGACGGCGTGACACGTCGGTGTAAGTGGGGGTGACGACGTGACACGTTCCAGCAGTGCACTTAAATGCACCTACATTGACGATGCACTAGAATTTGCATAGCTTCAACAGTGCATCTAAATACACCTAAATTGTACGGTGCAATATATTTGACTGTGCTACTTAACTTGAAAGGTGCAATTAAATTTGGCAGTGCACCTAAACAGGAACAGATGGATGCACCATATTGGGACAGAACTGTCTACCCAATCGCTATAGTTTTTATTTGCCAACAAGGCAAAGTTAACTATGGCCGGACAGCTAAAGACAGCAGGACAGGCCGTTAATGAAAGAAAGGCCCGTAACCCAACTCAATGAGACAGTAGAAACAGGCCGTTAATGAAAGAAAGGCCCATAACCCAATTCAATGAATAGCACTTACCTGTCTTTAACCTAACGTTACCTGAGTGACATCACCAAAAGTATCAGGAAAACCACGTGATTCTACCACGTGACATTAGTGGCACCCAAATCTACTGACACATGACACTTAACCACACACACACACAAAGTTTGTAAATCTTGGGTTCGAACCCACGACCCCTAGCAGTGAAGAATATCCTCAACACCCACAACACGTCAGACGTTCTACCGATCTCGCCAGACACAGCCACCTTTAAATCCCACTCAAGCCAACCCTTACGACATGGCATTGCCTCACTCCAACCCGCTCAACCTTATCGAGTATTCATCAACACAACCCACACGCCAAACCCCCCCCCCCCACCCCCGCGTGCGTCCGTCAAATATTTCAAAACCCCTCGCCAACAGTCCTTACCCTCGTCTTGATTGAAGCTGGATAAAACTCAATTAAAGTTTCCACACAAGAACACTGTCTACGTTGGTCTCTGCCCCAACTACAGCAGGGGAGGTAATCACTTGCTACTTCCGCCGGAAGCTGTACTGAACTCTAGGGGGACGCTGTGGACAAACTAATGGGATACAATAGCTGCTTTAATAACTTGTTTGAACTCTAAGCTCCGTTAAACTTTAACTCAACTCCAGCCGCGTTAGATTAGGCAAACAGATGTTTGTAGAGCCAGGCTTTATGGCTTTGGGAGATGATTTGAGAAAATAGTTGGAGCTAAACAAGTTCCTTCATTCACTTATTGAAATGACGTCACAGTACAGCAGATTTGAGAAAATAGTTGGAGCTAAACAAGTTCCTTCATTCACTTATTGAAATGACGTCACAGTACAGCAGATTTGAGAAAATAGTTGGAGCTAAACAAGTTCCTTCATTCACTTATTGAAATGACGTCACAGTACACCAGATTTTAGAAAATAGAACTTAACAAGTTTCTTCATTGTATATCTTACAAAATAAATGACGTCACAGTGGAGAGTATTAAAGATTAATTAAGAAAATAGTTGGAACTAACCGAAAGTTATTCATTCGATAATTGAAATGACGTCACAGTGCAGCAGATTTGAGAAAATAGTTGGAGCTAAACAAAAGTTTATTCATTCAATAATTCGCTTACAACATAAATGACGTCACAGTGGAGAGTATTAAAGATTATTTAAGAAAATAGTTTGAGCTAAACAAGTTTCTTCATGCAATTATTGAAAGGAAGTTATGGTAGTGAGGATTTTAAGAAACTACAACGCCACACCCGTCCTACCACGTAAAACGAGGACGCAAATAACAAACTACATCAACAAATTTAAGACATTTCTAAAGAGGCGTAACACGCTTTAAAAATTTTTTTTATATTTAAGACTGAATATTTGTTCGAAACTGTCGGGGCCCCCAATGGGCAGGTGAAGTAGAGTTCACCTGTTTCAATTCCTTTCTAACCCAAGTAAGGTTGGCTGCCCTCAGGGACGTCCTTAGGCTCTATACCAGCACTCGTGTTAGCTGTCGAAGGTTCTATCCGTTCGACCACGCCATCCCATGCAACTTGACTAATTACATTGTGATAATTGACAAGTTGAGCCGAGCTACGGTAGAAATAACTGACAAATTATAAACGACCAGTCAAACCAAACCCCGGTAGTTGTAAATACCACGTCAAATGACTCCAATAATTCCGCTACCTGTCGAAAATCAACAAGGAATAAAAAAATATCTGCAACCTTTTATTTGACATTTAAATGTCATCAATACGGTGACATTTGAGAATGCTTCACGTCCTAAATATTTTTTTCCTCTTTCATCAATTGTGTAATGACATAAACACCAGTAGACGAGATTTTCATCAATTGTGTAATGACATAAACACCAGTAGCAGATGAGGTTTTCATCAATGACGGTGTGAGCGGAACTTACAGTGTACACAAATCTGGTTTTGGTACATCCAATTGAGCCCCGGTCCCCTATTAATTAATTAGAGCCATATTTGGTCGCATAAAAAAAGTTTATAAGGTTGTTAAATTGCGAGTTTTAGAAAAGTGCGACAGCTGAAAACATGTGTATAATAGTGGTACAATGCGAAGTTTATAAAGTGCGAAAATCCGGAAACTATTATAGTGGTACAATGCGAGGTTTAGAAAGTGCGAAATCTGCAAACATATCGTACATTGTGAGCATTAAATAGTGCGAAAATCTGGAGACGTTTATGATAGTGGTATATGGCAAACTTTAGAAAGTGCGAAAATCTGTAAATGTTTATAGTGGTACATTGCGAGCTTTAGAAAAATAAAATGTCGAAAAATATAGGCCTAATTAGTGTTAAATTGTCCAGAAAACAAGTGCTGATCAAAGACAAAATAGGTTTCTCCAAAGGTTATGTGCGCTTTCTTATTCATTCAGTTGTGTCTGACAAACAAGACATTTAATGTCAAGTGTTAGTGCAGAGAAAACCAACACACACAGCATCCAAGGGCATTAACCCATGTGACCTGTTGAACACCGGGTGGTGAAGGCAGCATGTGTGTGTGGGGGGGGGGGGGGTCGGAATGAATTGTGGGGAGAGAGAGAGGTGAGTGAAAGTTGAGGCCTAGAGAGGCGTTTTTAAAAATTATCGATTCACATAATGCGAGATTCTTTGTGTCGTCATCTGCGGAGAATTTCACGAGAGCTGAAATGTGCTCGTTCGTGAGCATGTTGACCGTGCGCAACCACTCAATCAAGAACACGCGCTTTGAAATCTGTTGCTGTTGACCTAATTGTTAATAACAGAGCCATCTTGAATCTTGTGAGACAAGACTTAACGCCAATCTTATATATATATATATATATATATATATATATATATATATATATATATATATATATATATATATATATATATATATATATATATATAGTGTATGCACAGATACACACAACCTCGTGAGTATTGTCACGTGGACGTATGTCTGGATGTCTGGATGTCAATATTCGCCTCAGGGTTCCAGTCTACATATTTGTTTACTTTTTTGTTTAATTATCTAATTAACGAGTTTTATTGTTATATCAATTAATTTGACTCATGGCAAAGTTAACGAATGACGTTTAACAAATCACCATGAAATAAAGTGAGATTGTTGAGTAAAATCTCGGATATGGCAGGTCTTTTCACGTGTGATCGCATACACATAAACACAGACACAGAGTAAACATACACACGAAACAAAAACACATTCACACACATATGTCCATGCACACCTACAGACGCACATTAACACACACACACTTACACAATCACCAACACAAACACACAAAATAACTCTTAAAAACACACATAAACATTCACAGATGCACACAATTACAAATACTCACATATACATACATATTAACACTTGAAAAACATAAACATAAAACAATTTCTAACCCACACATACACATACACCTATACACACAAACCCATGCATACACACACACATCAGAAAACTACCCTAAAGAAGTACGTACAAATATACAGCTACATTGTAAAACACGCGAGCTTGGTTAAAGACACGGGACATTTTGAACATAGGACACAGGACATATAGACCAACATATGACATATAGACCAACATAGGACATATAGACCAATACTGAACGTGATATTTAGATCATTTATAGCATAAGCCATTTAGATCAATGTAGGACACGGACTATTCAGAACATAAAGGACACGAGACAGACCAATTAAGAGCTGGGGAAATCTAGAAAAGATCTGACACTTTTAGTCAAAATATGACTTGGGGCAATTAGACTAATAAAAAATTTGAGGGTTTAAAAAAAATCATATAAACAAAATATGACAATTAGACAGTTCTACACTTATTTGCAGACGACATTTAGACGAATTTAGCACAGAGAACCTTCACATTTTGTATCAGAAAATTTTAAAAATTCTCTTCATTTCAGCTCAACTAAAACAAGTAATGCGGCAGCTATAAATAGATCTGTGATCACTGACGCACGTTTTTCGACCACGCGAGGCGCGCCCCTCCCCCACCCCCTAAATCCGGCTTAACAAGGTGTGCATTGATCTAGCAGAAGACGAGGTACCAGATGATTTATTCGCAGACGATCAAAGCGTTGTATCATTATATCATGTGACTGGAATGGAAGCGAAAGAAAAAATAGGTCAACCAATCAACGCCGAGAATTCTTTAGTTAATGATTAGTTAGGGTCAGGGTTAGGGTTAGGGTTAGGATCAGGGTTAGGATTAGGGTCAGGGTCATGTTCAGGGCTAGGGTTCAAGGGTTAGGGTTCAAGGGTTAGGGTTCAATGGTTAGGGGGTCAAGGGTTAGAGTTCAAGGGTTAGGGTTCAAGGGTTAGGGTTCAAGGGTTAGGGTTCAAGGGTTAGGGTTCCAGGAGTAGGGTTCAAGGATTAGGGTTCAAGGGTTAGGGTTCCAGGGGTAGGGTTCAAGGGTTAGGGTTCAAGGGTTAGGGGTCAAGGTTAGGGTCAATGTTAGGGTTCAAGGGTTAGGGTTCAAGGGTTAGGGTTCAAGGGTTAGGGTTCAAGGGTTAGGGTTCAAGGGTTAGGGTTCAAGGGTTAGGGTTCAAGGGTTAGGGTTCAAGGGTTAGGGTTCAAGGGTTAGGGTTCAAGGGTTTGGGTCAAGGTTAGGGTTCAAAACATTCCCTGTGTTGACATCCAGATGTTGAAATGTGTTTGAAATAATTGTCGCGGACATGAGTTAACTACTTTTATCGATTTTGAATATAATATTCTATTAACAATGGAAAATGCTTTAACTTGGCAAATATTTTAACTCGGCGCAAATTTCAACTTTGCACATATTTTTCTTCTTCTGCGTTCTTAATTTAGTTTATGTTGGAGGATTTAAACAACTTCGTGTATGGACTGGACTGTGGTCTCCAGTTCCGCGGGTGCCCCATATAGTTTTTCCTTGAGTAGGGTGTATAGGAGCTTCTTACTTTCTGGAACTGCCTCATTGCCTTTGTCCAACCAAGAACAATCTCCAAGGTTGATGACCACCGCTTACAAGCCTCAACTGTCCGTGGGTTCGAACTCGGAAATAGTGCAATCAGCCATTTTAACTTGGCACACAATTTAACTTGGCACACAATTTAACTTGGCAATAATTCAACTTGGCACACAATTTAACTTGGCATGTTTAATGTTGTTCTTGGTTGGACAAAGGCTATGGAAGCGAATCCAAAAACGAAAAGCAGGCTGAAATTGGAGTCAACGGCCTAAATGGCGCATAACCAGTTGACACGTAATACTTAATTGTGTTGGAGTGAATCTGTTTCAACAATACAAAAAATAAGAACGAAGAAGAAAAAGAAGAAGAAACAAGAACTAAAAATTACGAAAACGTTCGAAGAATTATTATTGTCAGCCGATGTATAAAGTGAAACTTCTGACATTCACAACCTTTTATTTTCGATGACATTATAAATTGGAATTTTTTTTTTTATTTTGCCTTCTCATAAAAACTTACATGACAAAAAAAAAAGGACATAAAAATATTTCTGTGATCGAAGCCCAGTATGCCTCGCGACAGGAAGTGCCGCAGGAAACAATGGCGGCTGTCACGTGTGTGTTCAATATCTTCATCATTTCACAACAAATGCGGAAAGTTTTGTTGTCATTACAAAAGAACGACTGGAACAAGCAAACAAACAGACAGACAATCAAACAGACAGACGGCAATAAACAAAACATACCATGTGTTTTGCAATGTTTGAATTCGCTCTATCACCAATTATAATATACACCAGGTTTTTAAAATTGCTGTTGTAGTATTTAAGGTGGGATATTAAAATTAAAAACACGAACTGTGTGCACTGAAAAGGTTCGGCTGTCTGAGTCTATCTTCTGGAATTGAGTAATCTCTTTAAACGATATTTTTAGTTGAAGCCTTTCAAGGCCATGTATGAACTAAATAAAGAAATTTTTATATTTTTCTTGGTTTTAACTCAGGTAAGAGATTTTTTTTAAGATGAAGTCTTTCAATGCCATGTATGGACTAAAGAAAGAAATGTTTAGCGTCCACTGGTTTAAACTCAAGTCAAAGATATTTTTTTAGCTGAAGCCTTTCAATGTCATGTATGGACTAAATCTAGAAATGTCATCTTCACGTGGTTTTAACTTTCCAGAATGGTGAAAATGTTTGGGGAAGTTCATCATTCTGAAGTGTCTCGAAGCTATTATTTAATTATTTGCTGCTAGAGCAACCCTAACCCGAACCTAATCACTATCCTTTTATACAATCCTTGTCATAACCCTTGCTAAACCCTAAACCCGATCCAACACAGATCTCAAACTCAATGACATAAATGGATGGTCGTATGACAAAAGTGGATGGTCATATGACATAAATGGATGGTCTTATGACATAAATGGATGGTCATATGACATAAATGGATGGTCGTAAAAATTATGCTTGGTAAATTAGATTAAATTAGATGCCAAGGTCAAGGATAACACCCAACAGATAACCGGTCTCAGAAACAATGGGTTGTAGGGTGGAAAGAGAGAGGGGTGGGGGGGGGGGGACCCAGAGGTCACTAACACATTAACTTAAGCCCTAAACGATGAGGTCGATGGATTAAAGGTAAGTATTTAAATATTTATATGTTCTAGCTGTGACCCTTGCCTTGACCTTTCGCGTGACCCTTGTCGTGACGTCCATCAACATACCTTTAATCCAGCTACCTCTTTTATATATATATATATATATATATATATATATATATATATATATATATATATATATATATATATATATATATATAGGTTTTGTGAAAACACAATATTTTTCTATTTTTCGAAGGATGTTGAAATCAATAGAGTTGGCAATTTTCTTTTTCATTTTAAGTTCAGCAAGAAAATACTTGAATGGGACGAAAATAGAAGTTTGAGAAAATTGGAAGAAAAAAGTAAAAAGTTTAAAGCGCGTCTTGATTAACGTTTTTTTCTCATGGTCTCAATGAATAACCGATAGGGGGGGGGGGGGGTGGGGTGGCGGGGGGGGGGGGCGGGGTGTTCTGGTGGATGTGTGAGAGAGTGAGGTGAGTGGGGGGGGGGGGATGGGGGCTTTATGAATGGTATTTTTGTTTACATCGAAATCCTAATTTTTAATTAATCAATTATTTTACTTAACTGGTGTGTTAGTCATTTTACCTGCTAAAGTAAACGTGTAGGCGTATACTTTTGTGTGGGGAAACAAAAGATGTTCTATTCCATGAGGTGAAAGGTCACCGATGACGTCAGAACAAAGCGACCAAGTTTCAACGATATGACGTCATCCTTGCAATAAAAGTACATCCAACATTTAAAAAAAAATAGTTTTTAATTAATGAGATTTTAAAATTAGGATAACGAAGAATTTGTGGACAAAGGTGAGAATGAGGATGGTTTTAGTGGTGGGATGGTTTTAGTGGTGGGGTGGTTTTAGTGGTGGGATGGTTTTAGTGGTGGGATGGTTTTAGTGGTGGGATGGTTTTAGTGGTGGGATGGTTTTAGTGGTGGGATGGTGGGGTGGTTTTAGTGGTGGGATGGTTTTAGGGGTGGGATGGTTTTGGGGGTGGGATGGTGGGATGGTTTTAGTGGTGGGATGGTTTTAGTGGTGGGATGGTTTTAGTGGTGGGATGGTTTTAGTGGTGGGATGGTTTTAGTGGTGGGATGGTTTTAGTGGTGGGATGGTGGGGTGGTTTTAGTGGTGGGATGGTTTTAGGGGTGGGATGGTTTTAGGGGTGGGATGGTGGGATGGTTTTAGTGGTGGGATGGTGGGATGGTTTTAGTGGTGGGATGGTTTTAGTGGTGGGATGGTTTTAGTGGTGGGATGGTTTTAGTGGTGGGATGGTTTTAGTGGTGGGATGGTTTTAGTGGTGGGATGGTTTTAGTGGTGGGATGGTGGGGTGGTTTTAGTGGTGGGATGGTTTTAGGGGTGGGATGGTTTTAGGGGTGGGATGGTTTTAGGGGTGGGATGGTGGGATGGTTTTAGTGGTGGGATGGTTTTAGTGGTGGGATGGTTTTAGTGGTGGGATGGTTTTAGTGGTGGGATGGTTTTAGTGGTGGGATGGTTTTAGTGGTGGGATGGTTTTAGTGGTGGGATGGTGGGGTGGGTTTAGTGGTGGGATGGTTTTAGTGGTGGGATGGTTTTAGTGGTGGGATGGTTTTAGTGGTGGGATGGTTTTAGTGGTGGGATGGTGGGGTGGTTTTAGTGGTGTGATGGTTTTAGGGGTGGGATGGTTTTAGTGGTGGGATGGTTTTAGTGGTGGGATGGTTTTAGTGGTGGGATGGTTTTAGTGGTGGGATGGTGGGGTGGGTTTAGTGGTGGGATGGTTTTAGTGGTGGGATGGTTTTAGTGGTGGGATGGTTTTAGTGGTGGGATGGTTTTAGTGGTGAGATGGTGGGATGGTTTTAGTGGTGGGATGGTTTTAGTGGTGGGATTGTTTTAGTGGTGGGATGGTTTTAGTGGTGGGATGGTTTTAGTGGTGGGATGGTTTTAGGGGTGGGATGGTTTTAGTGGTGGGATGGTTTTAGTGGTGGGATGGTGGGATGGTTTTAGTGGTGGGATGGTTTTAGGGGTGGGATGGTTTTAGTGGTGGGATGGTTTTAGTGGTGGGATGGTTTTAGTGGTGGGATGGTTTTAGTGGTGGGATGGTGGGATGGTTTTAGTGGTGGGATGGTTTTAGTGGTGGGATGGTTTTACTGGTGGGATGGTGGGATGGTTTTAGTGGTGGGATGGTTTTAGTGGTGGGATGGTTTTAGTGTGGGACTGGGATGGTTTTAGTGGTGGGATGGTTTTAGTGGTGGGATGGTTTTAGTGGTGGGATGGTTTTAGTGGTGGGATGGTTTTAGTGGTGGGATGGTTTTAGTGGTGGGATGGTTTTAGTGGTGGGATGGTTTTAGTGGTGGGATGGTTTTAGTGGTGGGATGGTTTTAGTGGTGGGATGGTTTAAGTGGTGGGATGGTTTTAGTGGTGGGATGGTCGGATGGTTTTAGTGGTCGGATGGTTTTAGTGGTGGGATGGTTTTAGTGGTGGGATGGTTTTAGTGGTGGGATGGTTTTAGTGGTGGGATGGTGGGATGGTTTTAGTGGTGGGATGGTTTTAGTGGTGGGATGGTTTTAGTGGTGGGATGGTTTTAGTGGTGGGATGGTTTTAGTGGTGGGATGGTTTTAGTGGTGGGATGGTTTTAGTGGTGGGATGGTTTTAGTGGTGGGATGGTTTTAGTGGTGGGATGGTTTTAGTGGTGGGATGGTTTTAGTGGTGGGATGGTTTTAGGGGTGGGATGGTTTTAGTGGTGGGATGGTGGGATGGTTTTAGTGGTACCCAATACAGTTCGTGTTGATGCCATCATTGTTTTGTGAGACATGTCATTTGGTTGTCATGGTAGGTGTACCTGACATTTGTTATTTTTGACGCGCAGGATGTACATGGCATTTGTTACATGCCATATACAGTGTACCTGACATTCGTTATATATGCCACACAGGATTACGTGACATTTAATATATGACATAGGCATACATAGTGAACATGACATTTGTTTTAAAATGCCACATATTACGTAACTGACATTTATTAAATATGCCACACACACAAGATATTCCTGACATTACTGAAGTGTTAGACATGACATATATGACAAGATACTTGCTACAACATAACCAGATGTCATCATTCTTTACTTTACATTCCAATTCGAAACTCAAAATTTCGATTATTAAAAATCTCTTTTACAGCAACATTCAGAATTTTTTAAACTACCCGCAACATTTCATTGCCTGCGAGGTATTCATAAACTAAACCAAAAAAAAAAATCAATAAAATTTTTTTTTTTATTAAGGTGGTTAGTGTGCTATTATTATAATGAGGCGCATGCGCGGATAAAAGAAAATTTCGTCAATATTTAATGCTGCTACGTGTTTCCGACAATCAACTCAAAGTACGAACTTCATTTCACAAAGGGTTATTTCAAATGTATTTCTTTTGTGTATTGCGACATTCTATAGGATGGAGGGGGGATTAGGTGGGTGTATTGGGGGTTGGGGGATTAAGAGAATTATTATTTTATTTGTCTTTGTATTGCATGCCATAATTTTAGCTGAATAATCTGTTTATGTGGCCTCGGCATTGGGAGAGTTTGTGTGGTCAGAACTTTGTTAAAACTTCCTTCTCCCCCCCCCCCCCACCACCAAATCGAGCTGGGTACTTATTAGAGCTGAATGAACTCACAGCGTCCTACGAGCCAGGGAATTGAACTCACGACCTTCTGATTAACAGTGCGTTAGCACTCAACCATCCCATTCAAGTTATGAATGATTTCAGAACATCTTATCAGAAGGGAACCAGTCAACTGTAAAAACATGAGAGTTGTTTACAGAATCTCTGGTTAAAAGGAAAGCAACACTAAGGGTGATATGTATCAGATTTAATCGTTCATTGAGATTAGTAAGAGCTCACGAGCTGGTTAAAGCATATCATAAGTAGGTTGTGTGTGTGTATGTGTGAGAGGAGAGGGGATGGTGAGCATGATTGAGTAAGATGGTATACAAGCACCAGCTTCACTCTACAAGCTGACCCCAGGTGCGCTAACTCGGGGTGTCACATCAATGCCACGTGACCAGCAAGACGCTGTGTCCAGGGCGCGGAGCAGGGCGCAAATCGTAGCTGAAACATGGGAGCCGATGTTAGGGCGCGGAGCAGGGCGCAAATCGTAGCTGAAACAAGGGAGCCGATGTTAGGGCGCGGAGCAGGGCGCAAATCGTAGCTGAAACATGGGAGCCGATGTTAGGGCGCGGAGCAGGGCGCAAATCGTACTGAAACAAGGGAGCCGATGTTAGGGCGCGGAGCAGGGCGCAAATTGTAGCTAAAACATGGGTCTAGAAAGTTCGCGAACTTTGGAAGCCGGGCCTAGGCTTGGGAACTTTGGGAGCCGGGTCTAGGTAGTTCAGGAGCAGGGCGTAAATCGTCGCTGAAGTAAAGGAATGGTACCTGAAATGTCCCCCATACCGCCTTCAATAAACAACACACACTTTAAAGATAAGTGCTTGCCCAGCACAAAGGGACTGAAGCTTAGAAATCTAGAATCAAGAAGTGACTCCGTATCTTCAAAGGCCCGTCACCCAGGAGAACCACGATTCTATCGATTCAGCTAAACTCCCCTAGAACATCCGGCTACGTCTGCCAGTACACAGTGGCCTCCCCTCCCCGTCAACAGCAGACACAGCTCCTGCCAGACTTAAGCCAGAAGCCCGGCAGATTTAACACATAAACAAGATAAAGCCCCTCTGTGGGCTGGGGGCTGATGGGATTACTGGAAGGGAACTCTGCCGTAATTTCTTCGGTTATTGTCTGGTCACGTGGGCTTCAGCGGGAAATCCCGACGTGGAGTTGTCGGGGACGTCAAATATTTTCCCCGGGAATGTAATCTGTGGGGTGACGGGTACAATTTGGGGATGGGGGTTTGGGGAGCCGGGTGTAGGAGGTTCGGGAACTTTGGGAGCCGGTCTAGGATGTTTGGGGACTTTGGGAGCCGGTCTAGGATGTTTGGGGACTTTGGGAGCCGGTCTAGGATGTTTGGGGACTTTGGGAGCCGGTCTAGGATGTTTGGGGACTTTGGGAGCCGGTCTAGGATGTTTGGGAACTTTGGGAGTCGGTCTAGGAAGTTTGGGAACTTTGGGAGCCGGGTCTAGGAAGTTTGGGAACTTTGGGAGCCGGGTCTAGGAAGTTTGGGAACTTTGGGAGCCGGGTCTAGGAAGTTTGGGAACTTTGGGAGCCGGGTCTAGGAAGTTTGGGAACTTTGGGATCCGGGTGTAGGAAGTCCGGAAATTTTAGGAGCCGGGTCTAGGCTTTGGAACGTTGGGAGCCGGTTCTATGAAGATGGGGAACTGTGGGAGCCGGTCGGGGATTAGGAACTTTGAGAGCAGGGTTTAGAAGGCTCAGTGACTTTGGGAGCCGAGTCTACGAGGTTCGGGAACTTGAGGAGCCGGATTTAGGAAGTTCAGGAACCGAAGATGCGGACTTTAGGGGCCGGGTCTAGGACCTTCAGGGGCCGATTCTAAAATATTCGAGAGCCAACTATGGGCTCAAGATCCGGTTAAAAAGCTGCGGGTACTTGATCTAGTGGATTCGTGAATCGTATATAGGGAATTCGGGAATAGGATCTATGGAATTTGAGATCCGTGTCTATGAAAATGGATAACCGGTTCGAGGAGCCCCGGGAACTGGATTTTTCGGGAACTTCGGGAGCCGGAACTGGGTACTTTAGGAGCCGGAACTGGTTACTTTAGGAGCCGGAACTGATACTTTAGGAGCCGGAACTGGTTACTTTAGGAGCCGGAACTGGTTACTTTAGGAGCCGGAACTGGTACTTTAGGAGCCGGAACTGGTTACTTTAGGAGCCGGAACTGAGTACTTTAGGAGCCGGAACAGGTACTTTAGGAGCCGGGTATTACCCCAAGAACCTGTAGGTTTCGTTCAAATCTCGGAACATGAGACATTTGTACCGTTATTCTGTAAAAAATGCCGTTCATCGACCGAATTACTGTCGGAATCAATGTGTTGTTGAGCTCGGAGCTCAGCTGTGGTGTATGGGATACAGTCACGTGGGAGCTTAGATAAACCAAGATGGCCTCGCTTAGAACAAGTAGACTCTGGTGTTTTGTTGAATAATTGATGGCCTACTATACTAGACATGAGATACTGTACTGCTATACAAGTACACTCTGGTGTTTTGTTGAATAATTGATGGCCTTCTATACTAGACATGAGATACTGTACTGCTACACAAGTACTCTGGTGTTTTGTTGAATAATTGATGGCATTCTATACTAGACATGAGATACTGTACTGCTACACAGGTACACCTGTGTTTTGTTGAATAATTGATGACCTTCTATACTAGACATGAGATACTGTACTGCTACACAAGTATAATCTGGTGTTTGGTTGAATAATTGATGGTCTTCTATACTAGACATGAGATACTGTACTGCTACACAAGTATAATCTGGTGTTTGGTTGAATAATTGATGGTCTTCTATACTAGACATGAGATACTGTACTTCTACGTTCAAGTTTTGCGTTGGAGAAGATAATACAATTGATGAATATGATAATAATGATTATTTTATTGTTTCTGATAATGTTGTTGTATCTGATATTGCTAATTGATGTGATTATAATGTTGATGTCGCTGATGTTTTTTGATGTTGTTAAGGTATGGGATGATGACGATGCTGTTAAGTGTGATGTTGGTACTGGTTAGATCACGTATACAACGTGTCGTATGTGGCGTATACCACGTAGAAATATATAACTCACATAGAAAAAAAATATTTTTTAAACAGTGTCCGCCACCCCCACCCCTTCGTAATTTTTAGTGCGCCCTCAGAGAAAAATAATTGTCTGAAAGAAACCCTGGTACAAAATGTTTTAACATGAAATTCAGAATTTCGAACTGCACACGCCCCTCTCCCAACCACTTCATTTTATTTTGTATCAGTTTTTTTTTTGTTCGCACGAAACTTGTCAGAGATTTGAGAGCATTGATTTGGCCAACAGGGACCGTAAAGAACGGCTAAACTTGACCGTTCGATGTCCAGACCCTCCCAACGATCGAACCAAACCCTTCACGCGGTGGGAGAATCGATTAGCGGCTCAACCACCAGATTACGCACCTGTCTGTCTTGTGGGACTTAGGGAAAGATTTTCCCGAGGATTTACATTGTACAGGTTTGTGACAGATTCTCGTTTGCAATCTTGTGGGTGGTTTTTCGTGTTTTTGTGGGTGGTATTTTAAATATGGTTGGTTTATGAACTATTGCTTGTGGTAGTTTTTCGTAATCATATGGATGGTTTTTCAAATGTTTTTTGTACTCTTGTGATTGGTTTTTCGAAATCTTATGTTGGAGGTTTTTTATTTTCAAACGGTTGTTTTTTGTACTCTTGGTTATGGGTAGTTTTTTTTTTGTGTAATCTTATGGGTGGTTTTTCTTAATCGCTGCTGGTTTGTCGTAAAATTTAACTAATATTGCAATGGCCCCAAAATAAAGCTACTAATTAAGAATGAATTACAATTTACAAACACGCCTTACCAGCAAGCATATTAACATTGTTGTCATAATCACAAACTTCAACATAAAGAATCCTCTAATACGTCATACCACCACATTCACACCAAAGACATTAGCTGTAAAGATATCTAAAAACGAATATAAAAACTATTCGCGGAATTTCAGCTTAGATTTTAGATGCAAATTGTAGCTAAACCGAGCGTCAATTCAAGGCCCAGGTGTATTGCTACATAAGGGATACTATCGTGCAATATTATTTTCGCGTATTGACTTATGGCTAAAACTAGAAATTGTTTTGGCTTTTACTACCCCCATCCCGTCCCCTGTCTTCTTAAAATACAGTTGTTAATGGTATATTTTAGCCACGCACCCCCCCCCCCCGCCCCCAATCCTTCCATTTACTGGTTATGCCTGAGTTAAGTTACCCGACAATAATATCCACAGCGAGTGTATAGGGCCTAACCACGTGTTAGTCGAGTGATTTAGGAAAAAGAGTATTTTTGAAAATCTTTGTATTCTTCTACATAATTTAGATCTTGTAGTAGCAATAAATTAGCAACGTTGTGAATAAACTACACCAGACAACAGAACCTGAAATAGATTTTGTTCAGGCTCAGGATTAAGCGGGAAGGTTTAGCTAACTTGTTGGAGAAGACGAGCGTGAACTACAAACTAATTCACAGACACGGAAATAATGTTCCCGTTGGAGAAATCAATTTTAATTAATATTTTAAAATTAATTGGCTTTTTTTCAAAAAATTAAAATGCGTTTCAAGGGAGACGGGTGGGGGGGGGGGGGGATTGAAGAATAATGTCATTTTGACGTGGGGGGGGGGGGGAGGACGGGATGGGCTTTAAAGGTGCGACGTCATTTTTAACGAACCCTTCAACCTAATATATCCCTCAACTTGCAAATCATCACCAGTTTTATAATTCTAACGGTGAGCTATAGAGTATGCCATAATTACCGGCTGTTAAAACACCGGTGAAATATATCACCTTAACAAGTATCAAAACACCCCACTCTACCTCCACTCCTAACCACTCCACGCCAACCTCACATCCCTCCTCCCCACAAACACACATTCCCCCACATCCCAGCCTATCGCAGCACTAATTGGGTGTTGGCGTTCTTGACGCGGATAATCTTCTAATATTATCTCCCCTGTCAAGAAAACACGTTTTTAACACCCTGGACAAACACACGCCATCCACATCGACACAACAGCGACAGCAACGAGAGACTCACCTCGCCACCTGCAGACTCGTGTCACACGTCTAGACGACTCTGGCAGATTACAACACTCCAAAACTTTGAACACCTGTTGACACGGAGTTCACCAGACTTCCGGTTGGTATAAAAACAACTCACTACAGTTTAGATTACAGCATGTGATAGTCTGAATGCACGGAACAAATCACATTCATTCCGCTGATAAAATTATTCAGTGTGTGTTATCCCACGGTCGGCGCATCGTTGTCAACTCTCTCATCAACCCTCGGCCAATGCCGACCGCGAGAAAATCGGATGGAAAAAGGGGAAGTAACTGCGAGATGGGGAAATAAGGGGAGGCGAGCGCCTTCAAAGTGAGCGAGCCGGGCTATCGATCGCCTGCTCTACGTGTGCTGACAGCAGGCGACATTTTGTCCTTGACGATGCGACATTTTTACTAAACAGTTTCATCTGATGGAACAAGGCTATCAACGGACGGCATGCGAATATATTTTTTTGATGAGAAATTTGCGCGGTGATTTTCTCGCTGTTTTACCGCGTTGTGCAAGACATAGTTTAATGTTTGCATTACAATCATACATGATTCTAATGTTGTGCATTTATATGTCATTTAATCGGTGGACATATAATGTAACCATAAAAGAGCCCCACTAGTAAAGGTTAATGCTTGAATCCAATTATAATTAGAACTTAGACCATTGAAGAAAACTTGTTTTGTTGAATCAGAACCATTTTCAGAAACCTAATATGGGAGTTTCTCTGGGAGCTTAATTTGAATCCGATAATTTAAATAAATAACGAAAACGAACAATCAAACTAATTTTAGCATGTTTGCCCCTCCTATTCCTATAGTATTAGTATTAAGTTGTAGATCTAAAAACCCTTGGAGCCGTAGATCAGTTATCGCAAGAGCTGTAGTTTACTGAGCGCTGGAGCTGTGGATACCGGCTTCTGTTTTGTAAGGATAGTGTCAAGATTTTGAATGGAATTTTAACCCGACGTTTCTAATCTGTTCATTCCGTTTGAATGCCGTCTGTCAGTCAACCCAGTAGAATCAAACAACCCAATTTCTACCGACCAACAGAAAGTTGACAGCAAGATAGCAATATGTGGTCTCGAACCTCAGCCAACAAAAAAACGTCGTTGAGAAGCTTTTCAACAGCTTCAACGTTATATAGTGGACTTGCTCATGTTCTCTACACACACAAGATGACGCGACAACTGACGTCATTGGACACGATGTCGTGACTATTGACAACCCATCACTTAAAAAAGATGACGCCATAACTTACGTCATGAACAACAACACGCATACACTTAACAAGCTTACCAGCTCCCACCCCCACCCCCACCCACGTACGTCCTTGACAACAACGACTACAGAGCACGCTACAGCAGCATTGACGGCTGTAAACATTGCACAGTCTGATCTAGTTCCACCAGTCATGTGACACGCACGTTTGATTTGAAATGTGATCTATTTAAGCGAATCACGTGACATCGGAAAATATTTTAAAGTATTGACATGCCCTGATGTCACATTTGTGACAGAACGCAGTCAGAAAGTAGAGAAAGGGTAGACTTAAAGTAGAGTGAAAGGAAAGTAAAAGTAGACAGAAAGTAGACACAAATTAGACAACACGACACCGATTCGATGGAGTCGACTTACAACATCTGATCGAGAAAAATGAGTTTATAAATCTCATTCCAATATTAAAATAATGCAAAATATTATGTTTAAACATTCATACAATATTTGTTTTATACTTTTCTGACATTGTACATGAGTTTTCTTGTAGCTTGTATTATTTACAGTATCAGTATAAATGCACATTGATTTGACCTAAAAAAGTGGACATACTGCGTTTGTTCTCTATACCCTCGATATAGTGATCTGATTTAAGGTCTCGCGATTTGAATTGAACTCCTTTAAAAGGAAAGCACGAAACAGGTTACTTGAAGTGTCATTTTATGGTTTCTTTTTTCCATTATTGTTTTTTTAGGTCACGTGAGTTGATGAGATCACCGCACGTCACTCGGATTAGACCATAAAATGGTGGGATTAAGATAATCTGAGAAGGGTGAGCACACGTAGGAGAGTGTTAATTAAGCTCTCTCGTGGGAGGGGCGGAAAACCTGATGATTTTAGTCAGCTGTCCAGTCTACTTTAGTCACGGAAATTTTTGTCTAAGGCACTTTAGTCCAGTTAACGTTAATCCAGTCAAGCGTAGGACATTGCTCCCACACAAAATTAGAATAATCGTATCAATAACTGCAGGCATTTACTTCTATTTTTTGAAGGAAAAATAGTCATTGAACACGTTTTAAATTTCTAATTTGGGTTGATAATATTTGTTTGCGACATTTATTTTGAGTTAACGATTTTTACATTTGACCTGTGTTCATACGTTTGGTACATCTGAACTGTGAAGTTATGTTGTTTTTTACAAGCTTTTATTTAACTCACTTCCTCTGTCTGTCGTCAGTCGTCAGTCTAGACGGAAACGCAGGAGTGAAAATTCGGACAGTTCTACTTGACCGACACGATTCACAGTTGGCACGTGGGTCAAGACATGAAGACAATGCAATCTGAAACTAAATTTGACTTAATTGGATGCCTAATTGATTTTTTACGAATTAACTAAAATTTGGACCGAATTAGTAGGCATGTCTAGCCAACCACACCACACGCGTCATCAATAGCTGCGCCATCACGACCACGTAATGGCTGCGTTCAAAAACCATTGCGCGCCTACTGAACGTGATATTCAGTAGGCGCGCAATGGTTTTTAGTCATGTAACTCTATTGTAGATAAAACATGTAAAGTACTGAAAAAAAATTCATAAAAAACGTTTTAATAACAAGCTTTTATGTAATGATGCACTAAAAAGTAGAAAATAAATTATAGACTACTATTTAAATAACTATAAAGAAAAGCGTGGGTGTCTTCCTTAACATTAGTAAAGGTATCCAATAGATACTAAAGTGACCCACGCTTTTCTTTATAGTTATTTAAATAGTAGTCTATAATTTATTTTCTACTTTTTAGTGCATCATTACATAAAAGCTTGTTATTAAAACGTTTTTTATGAATTTTTTTTTTCTATTGTTTTTCTTTTCTTTCTTTTATTTTATTGTTTGTCGTCTCCAAGATGTACGTGGTTATCAACATAAACATGATATTTTTACCATTGTAGAAAAAAAGTCACAGAAAATATCACAGGAAAAAAGTCACAGGAAAAAAGTCACAGGAAAAAAGTCACAGAAAAAAGTCACAGAAAAAAGTCACAGGGAAAAAGTCACAGAAAATATCACAGGAAAAAAGTCACAGGAAAAAAGTCACAGAAAAAAGTCACAGAAAAAAGTCACAGGGAAAAAGTCACAGAAAATATCACAGGGAAAAAGTCACAGAAAAAAGTCACAGGAAAAAGTCACAGGAAAAATGTAAGTTTTAACAATAAAAAAACAACAAACAACAGTTTCTATAATTTACACTAAACTATTTTATTTTAGTATGTGTCCAAAAATATAATTTCGTGAAATACAATGCAGCGTTTCATCTAATAGCGGTGTACTGTAAGCTGCAATATTTGAGACAACTTTAATTACACTGCGTAATTAAGACAAGTTTAATTAAAGTATCATCTAACCAAATCCCTAGAGGCTGGGTCCTGGTTCAAAGTCGAGTATTTAAGTTCAGAAAGGTGAGGGCGTGTCACGCTTCAATAACAAAACAGATATTACTGGCGTCACATGTACGGGATTGAGGAGGGGTCAGGGGGGTGTGCCGACATAAAGCTTAAAGTTTGATTTTTTTAAACCCAAGATTTGTTATCTACAATAGCCAATATATATATATATATATATATATATATATATATATATATATATATATATATATATATATATATATATATATATGTATATATATATACGTATATATAGGCTATATATATAAAAATTGATGAATAAGGGTATGGATACCTTGAATAATCCCTCTGGCTGCCACCACCAAGAGACGCCGCAGACGACAATATCTGTCCCAGCAAACGAGAGATTTTCACTCATCACTGGCCACAATATCCCCAGCCCAATATCCGGGCTGTACCATAGTGTCCAGCTCATCAAACAACTGGTTGGCTTCACTGGGGGTTGGCAGATTGTAAACATGACTAGTATGGCAGAATTATAGATGTAGGCTACACACGACTAGTATGTATGACCACTTGTGTCGGGGGGGGGGGGTGTTGGACGAGCGTGAATACAAATGGTATCGACATGTCTTTGGCACTGTCTGTGGTATAGAGAAAACATAAAAGTCGAATCAAGATACGAGGCTTATGTAGTTACGTTTTTTTCTTGGCGACTATAAGCCTTTTAAAAATGCCTTATTTCCTAAAATCTAATCGATGGGAGAAAGTATTCAATTTACTAGGTCTCAAAGATTTTAAATAAGTTTGTATTGGCCATATCATCATCATCATCATAATCAACATCATCATCATCGTCGTCATCATCATCATTAACATCACCATCATCATCATTATCATCATCACCATCATCACCATCATCATCATCACCATCATCATCATCATCACCATCATCGTCACCGTCGTCATCATCATCATCACCATCATCGTCATCATCATCATCATCGTCCTCATCTTTCAAGTGAGCACCATTTCGTCATGTCTCTAGCAACAACCTCTGCCTGTTGCAATGTCACGCCTCTCTCCCCCAACTCTACATCCATTGACTTCCGTGTTTCTTTTAAGCCTTCCTTGTTTACCTTCGCCCTACTATAAGACATGGGTCTCAAACATCTAAAAATAACTTAAAATATATCGTTTTAAATATAGGATTCGTATTTATTGTCTCACTGCATTCATTTGTCGTCCCCAGTATAAGATAACGGGTTTCTGTATAACTTTACAAACTGCGTCCAGCAATTAACATTAAATATTTCACAACAATTATTTTCTCTTTCAAACATCGAAACGAAAGTAAGAAAGGCTTATAAAATGTTGCAGTAAAGAAAGGCTTATAAAATGTTGCAGTAAAGAAAGGCTTATAAAATGTTGCAGTAAAGAAAGGCTTATAAAATGTTGCAGTAAAGAAAGGCTTATAAAATGTTGCAGTAAAGAAAGGCGTATAAAATGTTGCAGTAAAGAAAGGCTTATAAAATGTTGCAGTAAAGAAAGGCTTATAAAATGTAGCAGTAAAGAAAGGCTTATAAAATGTAGCAGTAAAGAAAGGCTTATAAAATGTTGCAGTAAAGAAAGGCTTATAAAATGTTGCAGTAAAGAAAGGCTTATAAAATGGTGCAGTAAAGAAAGACTTATAAAATGTTGCAGTAAAGAAAGGCTTATAAAATGCTGCAGTAAAGAAAGGCTTATAAAATGTTGCAGTAAAGAAAGGCTTATAAAATGTTGCAGTAAAGAAAGGCTTATAAAATGTTGCAGTAAAGAAAGGCTTATAAAATGTTGCAGTAAAGAAAGGCTTATAAAATGTTGCAGTAAAGAAAGGCTTATAAAATGATGCAGTAAAGAAAGGCTTATAAAATGTTGCAGTAAAAAATGTGCGGAATCTCGTGAAGAAAATACTGGAAGCTTTTCTGGGAAGCAACTAGCGAGACAGAAACCCAATCCAGCCCAGCGTGTCTCCTGGGGTTAATCAATAGCGTTTAGCCCGGGGGTTCTCGTGTGGTGGACTGTGGGTGAGGTACGGGAAATTGTGGTGGAAGAGTTTCAGTAGCAGAGTCACGCGTCATTAGGAGGAGTCGAGACGTGATGTGATACCTGGAGTCATGAGTCGAGACGTGATGTGAGACCTGGAGTCATGAGTCGAGACGTGATGTGAGACCTGGAGTCATGAGTCGAGACGTGATGTGAGACCTGGAGTCATGAGTCGAGACGTAATGTCATACCTGGAGTCACGCGTCATTAGGAAGCGTCGAGACATAATGTGGCGTCTAAGCGAAACACTTGTGTCGAAATAAAAAATTTTGTCCCCTTGTTCTTTGTCGACGTCTGCTTGTTGAAGGCTAATCAAAACTTAGCTTTAATTACTCCTAATAACTACCACTTTATATTGAAGCTTTACTTTCCCTTTTTTTGATGCTGTAAGTCCCGCTTGGGATTGGAGATATTTAATTGTTTTTGTGCGATTTTTTAAATGCGCGCATTAAACTAAGTACGCCCTTTCGCGATGCACATAATTTTAAACAGCATTTTTTTTTTATTACGAAAAATCTTAACTTTGTGCGTGTGTTATTTTTGTTTTTATAGAAAGCCTAACAGGCATATTTTCATTGGCGCCGCGTGCAGGCGAACAGAACCGCTGGCCAGAGGCAGGGGAAGATAATTGAAATCTTCAGTCCGCCGAGGTTGGGAGAAAACAAGTAGTTTGTGGGCGTAGGCCGGAAATACAACACCAGGACGGGAGTTTCGAGGGCGGGAAAGTTTAACCCTTTCTGGGCTGGGTTAAGGTTTTTGTTTTTTTTAGTTTTAAAATTCGAACCGGTTGACTGTCACGTGAGCTAGATTATAGACATGCGCAGTGGGGTGACGATCTGAAGCAAAATTAATAAGCGCTCTCTGATGTCTCCAGCGAAATGTGTTTAACCCTTTGCTGGCTGCCCAGCTAAAGTAAATCGAGACGGTTGAAGGCGTTGTTTGATGAACTCAAAAGAATATCCACACAGAGTTAAAAGCTGAAGTGTTGCGCAATGTCGAGATAATTTACCCCATAATTTAATGAAACTCAAAAAAAACGTGGGAATTATTAGCTTTAAAACTTTTTCAATTTTGATGTCCCGAAATTCGGAATGTCTAATGTCTTCTTAATGTATGTTTCCCCTTATTCCTGAATATTTCTATCTTGCTAGTACACACTTCAATTTTTCTTAGTGCGCATTTCCTTCACGCACAAGTTTCTTCGTCTTAATGTATGTTTCCCTTATCCCTTATTATTTCTCTCTTTCTAGTACGCACTTCAATTTTTCTTAGTGCGCATTTCCCTTCACGTTAGTGCGCATACTCCAGCGCACTTGTCATATATAAAGTTTAAGAAAGCAGTGTTGAAGCTGATTAAAACCCACTAAAGTATTATTCCTCCCAGGCTAAACAAGTAAAGCCTTTAGATCACAGACCTACGAGAGGACAAATAAAATAATCTACTCAGACAAAGATAACTGCTCATGAAAATAACGAACCCATTTATTTAAACACGCCAGTTTTGCATACAAAAAAAAATCTAAATTATACACCTCTAAACTCTAAAACAAAAGTTTTGCCTGTCTCTAATGTGTACATGTAATAGGGTTAAGTTTAGGGTTAAATCGCCATTTTTTTCCTCTGTTAGCCGCTAAAATATTTTAACAAATGTGTTATTTTTAGTTTCTAAGGGCTAAATCTTCTTGTAGGGCTGTATGTGAAAAACTTTTTAAAAAATGTTTACTGTTCATGGAACACTTTCAGGAAATATTTTAAAATTATTTAGTCAATTTCCCGGAATTTTGTTTTTCGTGAATTGCAGAATTTAAATAACTTTTTAAAATGCTCCGAGTTTTTAAGGAACTGTCATCAATCACGTGTGACCTAAATAGCCCCCCCCCCCCCCCACCACGTCATTTGGGAGTGTGATGATCACGTGATATCAGCCAAAGCCTATGGGACGTGGTCTTTCGTGGCCTCGTTAAAGGATATATCGTTTAGTAGCGAATCTCATGGTCTTGTAATCAGTGGCGTAGCGAGGTCGGGTGTCACCCTGTGCGGCACTTAATGGTGTCACCCCCCAGAGGCGTAGCGACCCTTCCCGGGGACAAACTTTCAAGTTTTCGATTTGCCCCCCCCCCCCCATCAAGTTTTTCTATATATATTTTGCTATTTTTTTGCCTTGGTGTTATCCCCCTAAATGGTGTCACCCGGTGCGTTCCGCACCCCCGCCCCTCCCCCCCCTCGCTACGCCTCTGTTTGTTATATTGCTTATGGTTTTTACATCACTATAGTCTACATCTTCTTCGTTCTCAATTATATTTTGAAATAAATCTCCTCCAACATAATTGAGTATTGGGTGTCAACATGGTATGTGCAATATGGCCATTGACTCAGATTTCAGCCTGCTTCTTTTTAGACTTGCTTCCATAGCCTTTGTCCAACCAAGAGCAAACTACAAGTGCAGATTTTGGAGTTTTCTCTCCTAGATGGGTTGCTGTCTCCATACCAATTATTTGATTAGTTAATATTAGTAATTAGGCTTAATTATTATAATAATAATTATTAATTATTTCTATACGTATACTACGCAATAATTTATACTAACCAGCATGACTTTTACTCACTTATTAAAATTTACCGACCTACATCATCACTTTTGGTAAAGTGTTCAACGACACACTTTCAAAAAGACGAATAAATTTTTTCCCGAAACATCAATTTTACATCAGATTCCGTTGTAATTTTCGAGTATGAATATAAAAAGGTATCTGTTGTTTATTTGTAAACAGTTATTTAGTCAAGTTACTAATAGGAATATTTTCTCACTAGCTTAGAATTAATGAACAATTACGGTAGATTTTGTTTGGCCTCGACCTCTCCCAAAGATTGACCACTAGGACGTCTCCCAAAGGTTGACTAATAGGACGTCACCCAGAGGTTGACCACTAGGACGTCTCACAGAGGTTGACCACTAGGACGTCTCCCAAAGGTTGACTAATAGGACGTCCCCCAGAGGTTGACCACTAGGACGTCACCCAGAGGTTGACCACTAGGACGTCACCCAGAGGTTGACCACTAGGACGTCACCCAGAGGTTGACCACTAGGACGTCACCCAGAGGTTGACCACTAGGACGTCACCCAGAGGTTGACCACTAGGACGTCACCCAGAGGTTGACCACTAGGACGTCACCCAAACGTTGACCACTAGGACGTCTCCAAAAGGTTGACCACTAGGACGTCATCCAGAGGTTGACCACTAGGACGTCACCCAGAGGTTGACCACTAGGACGTCACCCAGAGGTTGACCACTAGGACGTCTCCCAGAGGTTGACCACTAGGACGTCACCCAGAGGTTGACCACTAGGACGTCACCCAAAGGTTGACCACTAGGACGTCACCCAGAGGTTGACCACTAGGACGTCACCCAAAGGTTGACCACTAGGACGTCACCCAGAGGTTGACCACTAGGACGTCACCCAAAGGTTGACCACTAGGACGTCACCCACAGGTTGACCACTAGGACGTCACCCAAAGGTTGACCACTAGGACGTCACCCACAGGTTTACCACTAGGACGTCTTTCAAAGGTGGACCACTCTTGATTGTACGATGTTAAATGCGCGCGCAGCTTAGCTCTAAAGTTAGCAGCAGATAATTGGCTCAAGGAAAGTGGAGAGTTCTGTCTCAATCTGTTCAAATTATGTCCGGGAGGGCGGGGGAATGGTGGGGGATCGTAGGGGAAATGAGGTGATGTGTGGGCCATTGTGGGGGAGAAGAGAGGATTTGTGAGGGGACGTGTAGGAAGCATGAAGGTAACGAGTTTTCACACAGTAGTAGTTATACTTAATTAAATTTTTAATAAAACTTGGCTTTTTTTAAAAATAGGCCCTTCACATAATTTTGTATCTAGATCATAGAATTTTAGTTCGCGAAATCACTACATAAATGTTCATAAAATCAAATCGCAAGATTAAAAGCACTTGTGCACCAAATGAACCCACACAAGTAGGCTATAACACGAAAAGATTGTACTTAGCAATCTTTAATTAATTATAATATTAATGAAGCATTTAATTATGTCAAATTTTATGTCACATCACATTGTTATCGGATCTGAACCAGAAATAGGTTGATAAAAATGGTTGAAATTTCGCTCGAAAGTTTCGATCCATGACGGACCGAAAAATAAAACACCAGAAGAAGCAAGTTCATCAAAAACGGGTAATTCAAAGTATTTATTGTTAAATTAGTCTTTTTAAATGTCTTCATCTTTGGTCTAAAATGTCTTACTGGAAGGATTTCCTCTAACACAATTAAGCACTACGTGTCAACATGTTATGCGTCATGTGTCCCGTTGCCTCCAACCTCAGAAAGCTTTTCTCTCTGAACTTGCTAGCCTTTATCCAACCCAAGAACAATATCTACGACAGCAGTTGTTTGATTTTGGAGTTTTCTCTACTAGATGGGTAGGTGTATCAGCTAGCCAGCCTCATCTGACCGGAGTACGAACAGGACTTCTCGAGGAGGCAATTAAACGCTCTCCCTTACTGTAACCCTCCCCTTCCCACCCACCCTACCTATACACATACTTCGTGCTTTGCTTTTCAGTGTGATTAAGATAGTTTTATTTTTTTTTTAAATCATTTTTTTTTAAAGACAGCATAAGAAATAAACAATATACGCATAAACAAGTACAGCAACTCATGAAATGTATTTACAATGTGAATAAATAGGGGAGGTAAGTTGACTTTACAGATCACAGCACGATTGATATAAATAAAATGGTTGTCTCTCTATGTACAGCTGATGCTAATGTGGGGGAGTTTCTTCCCCTTTGGGCGAATCTAGGAACCCGGATGTAGGGTTAAACAGCAGAAACTGTTTGACGAGGCGGGGAAGGGGCAGAACTCTAACACACTCGACGAGTTTTGACTTGAGGTGGTCTCTGAGAAACAGATGAGTTAGCGTTCTTAGATCTCGCGGGGCCTCGGCCACAGCGAGAAGTGTGAACCTCTGCTCGGGCGACAGGCTACTGTAGACTTTGATGGAGTCGGCGTCGAACACCTTGGCCGCGCTGATCAGCAGGTGGAAGACTTCCGGTTTGGTTTTCAGGTACTGGACGCAGTGGAGGATGCCGTGCGGGTCTTTAGCGCGGCTGGAGGTCGAGGCGGCGCAGAAGTGAACTTTAGCGCCGTACAGGATCAGCGCGTGGATGACGTCATACTGAACTTCTTCCGTCTCGCAGCGCATGTACTCCGTGAGGGGGGAGAGGAAGGGGCTGCTGTAGGACAGGAAGGGGGCGTTGGCGTTGGGGTTGGCCCCGTACTGGAGGAGAACCTTGACGATGTCCAGCCGGTGCTTGAGCCCGGGGGTGGCGCAGGCCAACTGCAGGGGGGTGGAGTTCTCGTCGGTCACCTCCTCCACGTGCGCCTCCCACCGGAGCAGTAGCTCACACATGTCCGGGTTGTCGCACGTGATGGCGGTGTGCAGGGCTGAGTACCTGGGGGGGGGGGGGGTAATGGAGGGGGGTATTGATTTATTTAAAACAAAAGCAAGCAAAATCTAAAGGTTTTATTTTGTTAAGTTAATAAAAAGTATTTTAGAAACTTAAGTCACAATATATTATCTATAGTTAAATAAAGCCGTTTCCCCCAATAGCTCAAGTCGAGGAATGTCTCTTGTCTTAGGGAAAGAATGATAGAGCAATTACATTTTCTATTAAAATTTCACTTTCACCAGGTGAATAAAGTAATCCTTTATGTAGCTAAGACTAATGTAGTCATCTGTCATGTGTGCTCAACTTTCTGAAATCTATTGTTTATTTATTAGTGAGGTGTGAATTTTTAGTCACAAGTCTTTATAGATTGTTCAATTTTTTCCCGAAGTTCGCCACTAGACTTGGGCAAGTACCTGACTAAAGGATTTACCTGTGTAAAGCTAACATTAATGTGACTTGCCTGTATAATGCTAACATTAATGTGACTTACCTGTGTAATGCTAACATTAATGACTTATCTGTATAAATAATACTAACATTAATGACTTACCTGTATAATGCTAACATTAATGCCTTAACTGTGTAATGCTAACATTAATGACTTACCTGTGTAATGCTAACATTAATGTGACTTACCTGTGTAATGCTAACATTAATTACTTACCTGTATAAATAATACTAACATTAATGACTTACCTGTGTAATACTAACATTAATGACTTACCTGTGTAATGCTAACATTAGTGACTTACCTGTGAAATGCTAACATTAATGACTTACCTGTGTAATGCTAACATTAATGACTTACCTGTACCCCGGGGGTCGGCCAACCACCGCCCCACGCCTCAACAGAGCGTTGGTGATGCCGGTACTGCCAGACTGTACGGCGTAGTGGATGGCTGTTTTCTGGGGGGGGGGGGGGGGGGGGTGGGGTGAGCAATAATAAATATTAGTCAACGTGGTCAACTGAGAGGAAAAACAAAGTTACATTTGACTGGGATAGGATGCCCCCACCCCACGTTTGTTTTTTCTGAGGGTGGGGAAGAACTGATCGAACAGATCCGACTTGGCGACCAAGATAAATGGGGGGGCACAATTCTAGTGTGTTTGTGTGTGTGTAGGTGGGGGGTGGAGGGTGTGTAAGTTGGTAGGTGCCCGTCCCCTAATATTTGAAGCAAGTTGTAGGAGATTATTCATTCACACTGACTGAGTGCCCAGCGTTAACGTTGTATAAGGGAGAGTTGCGAGCATCCGGCTTCTGATATATTTTTTAAACAGATGTAGGAGAATCTTTATAAGACACATCTGTAACTACATATAGTGTTCACCTGTTGCTAGATCTAGATTTGATCTGGTATCAAACACTTTACCCCGTGTAAAACCGGTCAGATCCTTGCTGTCAAAACCCTCCTAATACTTCACTCAACATAACAAAACACGATCAACTAAAATAAACAACCGAGTTTTATGATGGAAAAATAAACACCGGACACAAGACACCACTTTCGAGCCGGTTCTCTATTTTATTGCTGTCAAGTCGTGAAATGTTATGACTAGCTACCTCCGGCTAACCGGCTATTTCCGGTCATAAAACTACTCGGCAGTGATGTTTGAACTTTAAATCAACCAATCAGACTCGGGCTTTTAAAATCAACCAATCATAATAGGGCAATTCGTTTTAAATGTCAACACTCTATTTTTTTTAAACATGATGTTCGCAATTTTGATAAATTGGTTCAAATCGTAAATTAATGAGTAATTATAGCTTAGCAACTAATAATTTTTAAAATGTGTTCTTGATTAGAATATCGTTGGCCTATTTAATCAAGATTCTCCATCTAATGAGGTGTTTATTAATAGATCATGAATTAGAAATTAATGATAGAAAGGTTGGGAGGGGAAGAAAGGGGGGGGGGGGGGAAGACTTTAACCTGAGGGTGCCTCTTCTGTCTAGCGTGTGTGGGCCCTGGGGAGGGGGGGGGGGGAGATACTAAAACAGTGGAAAGTTTATGGAAGAACTGAATGTCAAACAAGGTCACCTGCTCGAACCTTGAACTTGGCTGAAGTTCAAGGTCGGCACCGTGGTCTAGCAGCAGTCTGGTGACGCGCATGTTGTGTTGTCTGCAGGCTTTCATCAGGGGGGACAGGCCGCAGCTGTGGGGGGGGGGAGGAGAGAGGAGCGGATATTGGTTTTAGGATATTAGGTATGTGGAAGATAATATTGTAAAACAATCTAAGTGACAAGTGGATACATTGGTGACCAATGGTGATATTCATGACAAGTGGTGATACCAGTGATAAGTGGTGATCCTGGTGTCAGGTGGTGACATGTTGTGATACTGGTGACAAAAGTGATATAATTGAGAAGTGGTGATATTAAGGGTGAGTGGTGACACATGGTGATACTGGTAATACATTTTAATACTGGTAACAGGTGGCTATATTAGTGACAAGCTAGCTAATGGTGGCAAGTGATGAGAAAAGCGACAAATATAGTACGTAGTGTCACCACTGCTAACCAATGGCAATAGCGCTGACAAGTGACAAAAGTGACAAGTGACAAAAGTGACAAAAGTGACAAGTGACAAAAGTGACAAGTGACAAAAGTGACGCTATAAGATGACCTTTCTACACCTGACACGTGACAACATGGACAACCTATCTCCCCGCCACCTGACACACCAAACCAAACACCCAAACTGACGTCACGGATGACTGACCGGCTGAAGACGTTGGGGTCGGCACCAAACTCCAGCAGCAGTTTCATGCAGTCCAGGTTCTCCAGGGGCACCAGGTTGATCTCGTAGCCCAGGAAGTAGTGGTTGTCCGGCTTGGCCCCGCTGGACAGCAGAAGTCTGGCACATTCCACGTGGTTGTTCTCTAGCGCCATGTTGAGGGGCTCTGTGGGGGGGGAGGAGTGGTCAGGAGCCAGGAGGAATAACGATCTAACTCTTTAGAAAGTATAGTTGCATTGTGCTCAGATATAAGTCGAGTCACTACTGGTCAGTTATAAAAGTCTAGTTACCAATGGTTAGATAAAAGTCTAATCACCAACGGTCAGATGTAAATCTAGTCACTACACTAGTCATCAATGGTCTAATATAAATTTATCCACCAATAGTCCGATATAAAAATCGAGTCACCACTGGACAGTTATAAGTCGGGCGACCAATGGTCAGATATAAAAGTCTAGTACCAATGATCAGATATAAAAGTCTATTCACCAATGGACAGATATAAAAGTCTAGTCACCAATGGACAGATATAAAAGTCTAGTCACCAATGGTCAGATATAAAAGTCTAGTCACCAATGGTCAGATATAAAAGTCTAGTACCAATGGTCAGATATAAAAGTCTAGTCACCAATGGACAGATATAAAAGTCTAGTCACCAATGGTCAGATATAAAAGTCTAGTACCAATGGTCAGATATAAAAGTCTAGTCACCAATGGACAGATATAAAAGTCTAGTCACCAATGGTCAGATATCCCAGGTGCCTGGACGGGTCAGCGTTCTCGACATCCTCGACAAAGAAATGGACCTGAGCTCCGTGGTCAATCAACATCTTCAGGGGCTCCAGCAGGCCTGTGGGTGGACAAGAAGGTGAGGTTCTGACAGGGGAATATGTCATATAGCAGGGGGTGAAGTTCCTACAGGGGAATATGTCATATAGCAGGGGCTCCAGCAGGGGGTGGACAAGGGGGTGAGGTTCTTACAGGGGAATATGTCAGGGGCTCCAGCAGGGGGTGGACAAGGGGTGAGGTTCTTACAGGGGAATATGCCAGGTAACACATCATCAACATACTACACACAACCGTCAGTGGCTCCAGCAGGTCTGGGGGTGGACTAGTGGGTGAGGCTCTTACAGGGTAATATGTCATGTACCATCTGCAACACACAACACACAATCTTCTTTGTTTTAATTTTTATGTTGGATGGGATTTCCTCCAACACAATTAAGTATTACGTGTCAACCCATTATTCGACATTGACTCCTATTTGGATTTGCTTCCATAGCCTTTGTCCATCTAAAAAAAAAAACACATCAGCAGTTGTTTGATTTAAGAGTTTGCTCTCCTACATTCTGCCCCCAGTTATCGAGACTCGTCTGCTGGGGGATTCGAACCCGGGACTCATTAGCTTTACCAGCCAACCCACGCCGACCCCTACACACTGTCAACATACTACATACCATCAACACACTATTCACATCAACACACTCCATCAACACTCTACACTCCATCAACACACTACACACCACCAACACACTACACTACACACCACCAACACACTACACACCACTAACACTCTACACTCCATCAACACACTACACACCACGACCACCTACCCTTCCTAGCACACAGGTGTACGGGCCTATACCCTATATCATCAGGGGCGTTGACGTCCGCCCCCTGCTCCAACAGGAACTGGATCCCCTCCACATACCCAGAGTGGACGGCGTAGTGCAGGGGCCGGAGCCCCCTCTTGACCGGCCCGTTGACGTCCCCGCCACACCGTACGATGGTCCTGAGCGACTGGACGGGCGACTGGTAGGTCAGGGCGTCGGCTAGCAGGCGCTGGGCATTAATGGCAGGTGGGGGATATTAATGACAGGTGGGGGACATTAATGACAGGTGGTGGACATTAATGACAGGTGGGGGACATTAATGTCAGGTGGGGGACATTAATGTCAGGTGGGGGACATTAATGACAGGTGGGGGACATTAATGACAGGTGGGGGACATTAATGACAGGTGGAGGACATTAATGGCAGGTGGTGGACATTAATGACAGGTGGGGGACATTAATGACAGGTGGGGGACATTAATGACAGATGGTGGACATTAATGACAGGTGGTGGACATTAATGACAGGTGGTGGGACATTAAGGACAGATGGGGGACATTAGTGGGGGACATTAATGACAGGTGGTGGACATTAATGACAGGTGGTGGGACATTAAGGACAGATGGGGGACATTAGTGGGGGACATTAATGACAGGTGGTGGACATTAATGACAGGTGGTGGGACATTAAGGACAGATGGGGGACATTAGTGGGGGACATTAATGACAGGTGGTGGACATTAATGACAGGTGGTGGACATTAATGACAGGTGGTGGACATTAATGGCAGGTGGTGGACATTAATGGCAGGTGGTGGACATTAATGAAAGGTGGAGGACATTAATGAAAGGTGGAGGACATTAATGGCAGGTGGGGGACATTAATGACAGGTGGGGGACATTAATGACAGGTGGGGGACATTAATGACAGGTGGGGGACATTAATGACATGTGGACATTAATGACAGGTGGGGGACATTAATGACATGTGGACATTAATGGCAGGTGGGGGATATTAATGACAGGTGGGGGACATTAATGACAGGTGGGGGACATTAATGACAGGTGGGGACATTAATGACAGGTGGTGGACATTAATGACAGGTGGGGGACATTAATGACAGGTGGGGGACATTAATGACAGGTGGGGGACATTAATGACAGGTGGGGGACATTAATGACAGGTGGGGGACATTAATGACAGGTGGGGGACATTAATGGCAGGTGGGGACATTAATGACAGGTGGTGGACATTAATGACAGGTGGTGGACATTAATGAGAGGTGGTGGACATTAATGAGAGGTGGAGGGGACATTTATGGCACGTGGTGGGCATTAATGATAGGTGGAGGACATTAATGACAGGTGGGGGACATTAATGACAGGTGGTGGTTGTAAAACAAGTGGAGAATATACAACAAAGGAATCAGCTTTAGACATACACACGTGGCTACGTTTCAGACTTAAGGTAACTACTTATCTGAAAGTAGGGATCACTTCTAAAATAAGGGATCTTATACAATTAGTCATCGTTTCCAATATTAAAAATCGTATATAAAAGTACCAATACATTTTGAATACAATGGTCACTTCTAAATATTCGGATTGCATAATAATTATAAGATCGTATCCAACAGTAGTTTCATTTCTGAAAGTATTACTCATTTCTAAAAATAGCAATAATTTCTGTAACCAATCATTTCTGAAAATAGTCAGAACTGGCAATGATGGTACAGGTCCCACATTAGGTTTAAATACGACGAAATTATGGCTATGACGTCACTAGTTGTTTTTTTTTTTTTTGTAAAAGACACTTCACATTAAAAAAATGTTTCGTTTTTTGTTCCATTTTCTTTCAATCATCCTTTAAATTGAAACTTCGCCTTTTTAAAATTATTTGAAAACCGACATTGCCATTTGAATGAATCAGAATGTTTTTACAAAACAAAAAAACTACCTAATATAGCCCCGAATAATTTGTATGGAAGCCCAAGAGACAAAGTTTTTAATTTTCACATCTGCTGGTTCAATAAAACATAGCTAGACCGTTATTCTCTGCAGTATGCGACATCCTGTTTGATCCTATTTTGGTGCGATGACCAGGTGACCATAGAAACATTTGAACTTTGTTTTTGTTTACTTCTTAGAGGGCCGTCCATAAATGTTGCCTGTAGAGAAACTTTTGTGGGAAAGGGGAGGGGTGGGGGTTGATTAGGGTATGGGGTATGGGGTATGGGGGGATACTTGTCTGACAATGTGATGTGTGATGTAGGGGAGATATTTTTTATGAACAAATAGGATATACACCAAGACAGTGGCATAGCGAGGTCGGGTGTCACCCGGTGCGGCACTTAATGTTGTCACCCCCCCCCCCAGAGGCGTAGCGACCCTTCCCGGGGACAAACTTTCAAATTTTCGATTTGCACTCCCCCCCCTCAAACTTTCGATTTGCACCCCCCTCAAGTTTTCGATTTGCACCCCCCCCCCCCCTCTCAATTTATCGATTTGCACCCCCCCCTCAAACTTTCGATTTGCACCCACCTCCCTCAAGATTTCGATTTGCCCTCCCCCCCCCCCCTCAAACTTTCGATTTGCACCACCCCCCTCAAGTTTTTCTCGATATATTTTGCAATTTTTTGCCTTGGTGTCACCCCCCTAAATGGTGTCACCCGGTGCGGTCCGCACCCCCCCGCCACCCCCTCGCTACGCCCCTGCACCAAGATAATATATATATATATATATATATATATATATATATATATATATATATATATATATATATATATATATATATATATATATATATATATATATATATATATATATATATATATATATATATACATATGGTCCTTTGAAAGTTTGAGAGGGTTGATTAATATACGTGCGTGGGGATAGATGGGACTTGCTTTTTGCGATGTTGGGGGGGGGGGGGATTAAAAACGTTTAATTGCAGTCATTAATATTCGAACTTATAAGAAAAGTTTTTAAAACAAAAAATTAACTTCTGGGTTTGTGCTTTCATTTTAACAACCAGTTAATTAATTATGCTAAATTTGGCACTCTTAACAAATGAGCACTCTTCCAACGATGATTGCCATAGGATTTAGTGTTTACCATCGTTCTGTCCCTGGGTCTGCACCCTGCCCGCCCCCACCCCCGGGTATAATTGTGATAAATGGCAGGACTTAGAAAGATGGATGGACGCCCACTGGGGCGATTTATTTTTTCTAGAGAGTGTCAGCAGCGTCACGTCAGTAGGTTTTGTTGATGGCGTTGTTGATAATGTTGTTGTTGATGGCGTTGTTGATAATGTTGTTGTTGATGGCGTTGTTGATAATATTGTTGTTGATGGCGTTGTTGATAATATTGTTGTTGATGGCGTTGTTGATAATGTTGTTGTTGATGGCGTTGTTGATAATGTTGTTGTTGATGGCGTTGTTGATAATGTTGTTGTTGATGGCATTGATAATGTTGTTGTTGTAGTATATTGTTGGTGACAGTGTTGTTATTGTTCTTGATGTCGTTGTTGATAATTTTGTTGATGATCCGTTGTTGTTGATAATTTTGTTGTTGATAATGCTGTTGATGTTGATAATGTTGTTATTATGTTGACGTCGTTGTTGATAGTTTAGTTCATGTTTATCAGTTGCTGTTGTTGTTGATAATGTTGTTGTTGTTGTTGTTGTTAATCTGTTGTTGTTGATGTTATTGTTTACCTGTTGTTGTTGATACGGTTGTTGTAGTTCGTGTGTTGTGCTTTAGCATTATGTTATTGTTGTTCTTTGTGTTGTTAAATACTTGTTACTGATGTTGTTGATGTGCCATCGCTTTTTTACTGGTTGTGCTCTTGTTTGTTTTCGTTCAAGTTGGTGATGCTGTTATTGTGGAGGTACTGATGCTGTTATTGTGGAGGTACTGATGCTGTTATTGTGGAGGTACTGATGCTGTTATTGTGGAGGTACTGATGATGTTATTGTGGAGGTACTGATGCTGTTATTGTGGAGGTACTGATGCTGTTATTGTGGAGGTACTGATGCTGTTATTGTGGAGGTACTGATGCTGTTATTGTGGAGGTACTGATGCTGTTATTGTGGAGGTACTGATGCTGTTATTGTGGAGGTACTGATCCTGTTATTGTGGAGGTACTGATGCTGTTATTGTGGAGGTACTGATGCTGTTATTGTGGAGGTACTGATGCTGTTATTGTGGAGGTACTGATGCTGTTATTGTGGAGGTACTGATGATGTTATTGTGGAGGTACTGATGATGTTATTGTGGAGGTACTGATGCTGTTATTGTGGAGGTACTGATGCTGTTATTGTGGAGGTACTGATGCTGTTATTGTGGAGGTAATGATGATGTTATTGTGGAGGTACTGATGCTGTTATTGTGGAGGTACTGATGCTGTTATTGTGGAGGTACTGATGATGTTATTGTGGAGGTACTGATGCTGTTATTGTGGAGGTACTGATGCTGTTATTGTGGAGGTACTGATGCTGTTATTGTGGAGGTACTGATGCTGTTATTGTGGAGGTACTGATGATGTTATTGTGGAGGTACTGATGATGTTATTGTGGAGGTACTGATGATGTTATTGTGGAGGTACTGATGCTGTTATTGTGGAGGTACTGATGCTGTTATTGTGGAGGTACTGATGCTGTTATTGTGGAGGTACTGATGATGTTATTGTGGAGGTACTGATGATGTTATTGTGGAGGTACTGATGATGTTATTGTGGAGGTACTGATGCTGTTATTGTGGAGGTACTGATGCTGTTATTGTGGAGGTAATGATGCTGTTATTGTGGAGGTACTGATGATGTTATTGTGGAGGTACTGATGATGTTATTGTGGAGGTACTGATGCTGTTATTGTGGAGGTACTGATGATGTTATTGTGGAGGCACTGATGCTGTTATTGTGGAGGTACTGATGCTGTTATTGTGGAGGTACTGATGCTGTTATTGTGGAGGTACTGATGCTGTTATTGTGGAGGTACTGATGCTGTTATTGTGGAAGTACTGATGATGTTATTGTGGAGGTACTGATGCTGTTATTGTGGAGGTAATGATGCTGTTATTGTGGAGGTACTGATGATGTTATTGTGGAGGTACTGATGATGTTATTGTGGAGGTACTGATGCTGTTATTGTGGAGGTACTGATGATGTTATTGTGGAGGCACTGATGCTGTTATTGTGGAGGTACTGATGCTGTTATTGTGGAGGTAATGATGATGTTATTGTGGAGGTACTGATGCTGTTATTGTGGAGGTACTGATGCTGTTATTGTGGAGGTACTGATGCTGTTATTGTGGAGGTACTGATGCTGTTATTGTGGAGGTACTGATGCTGTTATTGTGGAGGTACTGATGATGTTATTGTGGAGGTACTGATGATGTTATTGTGGAGGTACTGATGATGTTATTGTGGAGGTACTGATGCTGTTATTGTGGAGGTACTGATGCTGTTATTGTGGAGGTACTGATGCTGTTATTGTGGAGGTACTGATGATGTTATTGTGGAGGTACTGATGATGTTATTGTGGAGGTACTGATGATGTTATTGTGGAGGTACTGATGCTGTTATTGTGGAGGTACTGATGCTGTTATTGTGGAGGTACTGATGCTGTTATTGTGGAAGTACTGATGATGTTATTGTGGAGGTACTGATGATGTTATTGTGGAGGTACTGATGCTGTTATTGTGGAGGTACTGATGCTGTTATTGTGGAGGTACTGATGCTGTTATTGTGGAGGTACTGATGCTGTTATTGTGGAGGTACTGATGATGTTATTGTGGAGGTACTGATGCTGTTATTGTGGAGGTACTGATGATGTTATTGTGGAGGTACTGATGCTGTTATTGTGGAGGTACTGATGCTGTTATTGTGGAGGTACTGATGATGTTATTGTGGAGGTACTGATGATGTTATTGTGGAGGTACTGATGCTGTTATTGTGGAGGTACTGATGCTGTTATTGTGGAGGTACTGATGATGTTATTGTGGAGGTACTGATGATGTTATTGTGGAAGTACTGATGCTGTTATTGTGGAGGTACTGATGCTGTTATTGTGGAGGTACTGATGCTGTTATTGTGGAGGTACTGATGATGTTATTGTGGAGGTACTGATGATGTTATTGTGGAGGTACTGATGCTGTTATTGTGGAGGTACTGATGCTGTTATTGTGGAGGTACTGATGATGTTATTGTGGAGGTACTGATGATGTTATTGTGGATGCATTGATGCTGTTATTGTGGAGGTACTGATGATGTTATTGTGGAGGTACTGATGCTGTTATTGTGGAGGTACTGATGATGTTATTGTGGAGGTACTGATGCTGTTATTGTGGAGGTACTGATGCTGTTATTGTGGAGGTACTGATGATGTTATTGTGGAGGTACTGATGCTGTTATTGTGGAGGTACTGATGCTGTTATTGTGGAGGTACTGATGCTGTTATTGTGGAGGTACTGATGATGTTATTGTGGAGGTACTGATGATGTTATTGTGGAGGTACTGATGCTGTTATTGTGGAGGTACTGATGCTGTTATTGTGGAGGTACTGATGATGTTATTGTGGAAGTACTGATGCTGTTATTGTGGAAGTACTGATGATGTTATTGTGGAAGTACTGATGATGTTATTGTGGAGGTACTGATGCTGTTATTGTGGAAGTACTGATGATGTTATTGTGGAGGTACTGATGATGTTATTGTGGAGGTACTGATGATGTTATTGTGGAGGTACTGATGCTGTTATTGTGGAGGTACTGATGATGTTATTGTATAGCACATAACTGAACACGAGCTACAGTTATTTCGCTTCTCCGAGGAGAATGCAGGGAAAGATTTAACGAACAATTCCTTAATTTTCCCACTTTCATTTTTGTGAGGGGATATAACCGAGGTAGATTGATTTTGCCCTAAATATTACCTGACTTATTTCCCTTAGCAAAGAAAAAAATGTTTTAAGTAAATAGATTTTCCCCAAAAGTTCGCTTATCTCATTGATACTTATATATTTTTTTAATTCAGATCAATATTATATCTGTAAATTAAATTTTCATACAAATTCGCACAAAAATAGCTAAATCGATTTTACAGATGTAAAAAAAAAACCTGCTAGAATGAAGTAATGAATACCAACATCCAACACACGTCCTAGTTAGTTCTTTACCTGAAGATTCTCCGGGATGAGCAGCTCTGCTCTCTTTCTCTCCTCCTCCGTTAGCTCGTGATCCTCCCCTTTCCTCTCTCCCTCCGCCGTCTCATCCTTCCTCTCCTCCCCCTTCCTCTCCTCCCCCTTACACTCGAGGTCCTCCACCGCCTCCCCTCCCCCTTTCTCTGGACCGTCATTGTCAGACATGACCTAATTAAGTAGTTAAGTATTTGACTGTTGATAAAGTACAGTTAAGTGTTTGACTGTTGATAAAGTACAGTTAAGTGTTTGACTGTTGATAAAGTACAGTTAAGTGTTTGACTGTTGATAAAGTACAGTTAAGTGTTTGACTGTTGATAAAGTACAGTTAAGTGTTTGACTGTTGATAAAGTACAGTTAAGTGTTTGACTGTTGATAAAGTACAGTTAAGTGTTTGACTGTTGATAAAGTACAGTTAAGTGTTTGACTGTTGATAAAGTACAGTTAAATGTTTGACTGTTGATAAAGTACAGTTAAGTGTGTGACTGTTGATAAAGTACAGTTAAATGTTTGACTGTTGATAAAGTACAGTTAAATGTTTGACTGTTGATAAAGTACAGTTAAATGTTTGACTGTTGATAAAGTACAGTTAAATGTTTGACTGTTGATAAAGTACAGTTAAATGTTTGACTGTTGATAAAGTACAGTTAAATGTTTGACTGTTGATAAAGTACAGTTAAGTGTTTGACTGTTGATAAAGTACAGTTAAATGTTTGACTGTTGATAAAATACAGTTGTGTTTGACTGTTGATAAAGTACAGTTAAGTGTTTGACTGTTGATAAAGTACTTAAGTGTTTGCCTGTTGATAAAGTACAGTTAAGTGTTTGACTGTTGATAAACTACAGTTAAGTGTTTGACTGTTGATAAAGTACAGTTAAGTGTTTGACTGTTGATAAAGTACAGTTAAGTGTTTGACTGTTGATAAACCACAGTTAGTGTTTTACTGTTGATACATTATTTCTAGGTGTTATACTCTTTTATAATGTAGTTTTACTGTTGATAATGTACAGATGTGTTTCTCTGTTGATAAAGTACAGTTAAATGTTTTACTGTTGACAAATTATTTCTAAGCATTATACTGTTGATAAAGTAAAGTTGTGTTTTACTGTTGAAAAAGTAGAGTTAAGTGTTTGACTATCGATAAAGTATTCTTGAGCCGTGCACGCTACAGTATAAAGCTAAGTATGACCCAAGTCTACGTATGGAAGTTAACTAGAAGGAATGCTTGCGAGAGGTAATGTGTATGTGAGTAGACGGAACATAAATTCTTTACTTACCTAGGTTGTCCTACTTCATGTTTTGTTAAACATTTAAATTTATCTTAGTTGATTCGTTTGATAAAATTTTAAATATTAAAAATAGTTTTTAATCTCCTGATCTCTTTGAAGTAAATGAAGCTTTTTTTTTATTTTAAAAAAAGTATCTTGTTGATTTCAGTAGTCTGCCCTTTGATGCGACCAAGATTGTGGTTGAATAAAAACAAATATGCGTAGGTCAAATTATTCTCAGAAAACATCTCATATTTTGTTTTGTATGTTCGCACACGATGATAGCACTGGAGCACACAACACACGTGAAGTAGGTCAGGTGTGTGGAGGATCACCAACTACACACACAGCCACCCGACACACTTATAGCAGCACGCGGAGAGCACACACCTGCGGTATGACGTAACTTACACGGCGAGCGCGTGCAGACAGGGGCGGGGGCCTGTGGTGGGGGCTGGTTGCTTGAAAATGTCGACGTAGAAAGAACAAACAAAACAAAACGATGTTCTTTTTTTATTAGAAGTAAATTTCAACATTACAGTCTCAGCTTAGCTATGTTAAATGGTGGACTCAGCTAAAGGTAAAGTTTGAAAAAAAATCTTGCTTTATTTCGAAAACGAAAAAAAAAATTCCGAGTTCTCCGCCCTTGCATTTGACAGCCTACATACACATTTCACTTTTCTTCTTGTGGCAGACTGGTCATGGTGTAAGGTACTCCCGGCTTAACTTAGATCACTTGAAGTATTTACAGTACCTGCGCGAGCCTGTGCAACAGTAGGGAGGGTAACCGCTGCCAAAGGGACAGAATCGTGTTTGTTTACAAACGTTAGAGCTTTTGGCAGTGGGGAAGCCTGTCATTCATGAATGCGGGTACTGCGTTTTTAAGGGCAATAATTAATGAAGTAGCTCGTTAGTATATAAAATGGTGCCACTATACACAATGTAACAAAAATTGAGTGTATCACAGTCAGGTCGACATTTTTGTCGGCCCTTCAATGGTCAGCCGTAGTAGTGTCATGTTTTTTTTTTATCGACAGACTGTCAAGGTTGGTGTATTCAGCTGACAGAGAAGGTGCTAATTACATCATTATCATTCCTGTGGACCCGTTAGGGGCATTAATATAGTGGAAATGATGAGGAGGGGGGGGGGGGTATGTATGTTCTTAAAAAATGTTAAAAATAAAAAATGTAGTTAGCGTAATAAGTTTAATTAAGAAAAAAAAAAACCGACACATTTGTTAATTGGTTGATCTTGATCTTACAAACATAACCTGTTAACTCTTTTATAAATTGGATGGATAGAAAAATACAAAATAAAACGGAAATCTAGAGCAACAGTAAACAATGATTGATCTAAATTTATGCTAACAAAAACCTTCACGTGTCAGCAGTAATGTTACAACAAATCACTACAGCAACAGGCTCGCGTGGGCGGATGTGGCCAGTGGCGGATTAAGAGATGGGGCTGATCAGGCAGACCCCTAGGGCCCCCAAACACATCAACATGTTAGTATTATTTTATCTCAATGTTCGCTCTGAATAATTTCTATGCGTAATGGAAGTGGACGGATATGAACTCTGAACAAAGATTATTCGTGGTTATAAAGCCCCGTGTTCGGTGTGTTGATGGAATATTTGTTTAAGATAAAAAGTTTGTTTTAGAAACGAAACAAATAATACGAGTTTCAAACATTTGATTCAATGTCTCATTTAGGCTAGATAGACGAAAAAATATAGCTCATCCATTTTTATGCCCTCGGCATACGTCGGGATTGAGTGGTCAGCATTATGACGAGCTTTTTAGTATCCCCGACTCGAATGGGCTGAGGGAAGCCCTACAGACCCGAGTCCAGATGTCGAACCCGATACTCTTTGGCTACGTGTCACAGATTTGACCAAATATCTGCGACCAAATATGAATAAATTACTACCGAGTGATGCTTGGTTGGCTTCGTTTGGTGACAGGTGTTTTATTTTATACTAACGTACGTTCAAAGAACTGTAACTCACTTTTTGTTCATGTGTTATTTTATAGATAATTCTGAATATTATTTTCACTGAATCAATAGTCCTCTTGCGATGTCTTTCAAGGTAAATAAAATAATCAACGTTGTGTACATATAAACAAGTGTTGGGATATGGAGTATCCACTTTGAAAGGAATGTAGTGAATGGACATTATATATATATATATATATATATATATATATATATATATATATATATATATATATATATATATATATATATATATATATATACAGAGACAGACATACATACAGACAAACAGACAGACAGACAGACAAAAAGATCAACAGACAGACAGACAGACAGATAACTCAAGCTACTCAGAAGTAGAACGAAACAACAGAGGTTTAAAAATGAAAACCAGCTGTAAATTCAATGTCAGTATATTAACAAAGACTCGTACATGATCCGCAGACAAGCCCACCCTCTAAAATTACATAGTAATAAACATATAAGATAATTACTACAGTCCCAGGCTTTCTGATACAGTTGGTCATGTGACATAATAGTCGTAGGAGACTTAATATGTTTGGCCATCTTTGTCATTGAGACCTGTATCCTGAAATAATTACCTTAACAAAAAGTATAGGCTATATATATATATATATATATATATATATAGGCCCTATATATATATATATATATATATATATATATATATATATATATATATATATATATATATATATTGATGACAAAGAATTGGCACTGGGTACCATAACGGACAAGTACAAAGAACAAGGTGTGTCAAGGTGAAGAAGACAGAGGCGTCAACTCTGGTAAATGTCCGTGGGCTCCCTGCACATGTCCTGCACCCACCAGCGGTAAACGTCGTGGTACGCCGCTGCCCTCTGCTGGGAGTGGAGTCTCTGGCACAGCTCACACAGAGGCAGCGTCGGCTGACTCACCTCCCAGTGTAGACGCCACTCAAAATACTTGAGGTACTCCGTCTGGGGGGGGGGGGGGGACAAATAGAACGTGAGAAAAGACGTCAACAAATAAATGGGTAACATTGCATATATCTAGGAAAAATACGGTAAGAAGTAAATGAGAAAAATATAACTAGGAAAAATAAGTTAACCAATAAATGTAGAAAATATAACTAGGAAAAATATAGGAACAAATAAATGGGGAAAATATAACTAGGAAAAATAAAGTAACAAATACATGAGGAAAAGAGAACTTGGAAAAATGTAACAAATAAATAGAGCAAAATAAGTGGACATATTTAAAAACTATAAAGTAAACGGGAGAATGCAAATAAACATTTTTAACTGGATAAACGATATGGATAAAAGAAATAGATAAAATAAAAATAATATGAACTAAATACACAAAAAATCTTGTGAAATAAAGAAGAAGTGACAAAAAATGCAAATCAATAAATGAAACTAAAAATAAGTTAAGTGGGGAATCAAAGCGGGAAAGTAAATGATAATCTGAAGAGGATCAGCGTGGCTGGGCCAGTGAGTAGAGCTCAAGGTTGCTAGACCGTTAAGTCTCTAGTCCGAACCCACGGGCAGATGAGGCTCTATAGCTGGGGGCAGCAACCCATCTAGAATCTGGGAGAGAAAACTCTAAAATCAAACAACCTCTGTCTTGTAGTTTGTTCATGTTTGGATAAAAGCTATTGAAGCAAATTAAAGCAAAGCAGGCTGAAATCTGAGTCCACAGGCCATACGGCGTATAACATGCTGATACGTAGATCTAATACTTAATTATGTTGGGGGAAATCCCGTCCAACATTACAAGAACGAAGAAGATGAAGTAAAATATAAAAGTGAAAAATAAAAGGAAATTTATAGATAAATGGTAATATAAAAATATGAAATCGAATGTGAACATTGATAAGGAGATAGATTGAGGTTGGGGGGTTGTAGAAATTAATTGGGGGGGGGGTGTAGAAATTAATTTGTAAAATAATAACAACAATGTAATAGAGGACGTGACTATAATCGACAATTCGATACTCTTTCAGTCGGTTTTGCCGATCTCGATACTTCATTCACCAACCTTGCCTTAAGCCCTAATATTCAATACATCCGTAAAGCCTAGAGATTACAGAGGCGTAGCGGCCCTTCCCGGCGCCCGGGGACAAACTTTCGATTTGCACCCCCCCCCCCTCCTTCCTCAAGATTTCGATTTGCACCCCCCTCCCCTCAAACTTTCGATTTGCACCCCCCTCAAGCTTTCAATTTATTTTTCCAACCCATTTTGGCGCCCCCTAAGGTCGGCGCCCCGGGACATATGTCCCCCCCCTCGCTACGCCTCTGCTAGAGAATTATTACTATACACATCCTCTACATCCGGATGTCATGACAGCTAATCAATGCAAATAATTTATTTTACGAGAAACACGTTACTTAATTAACGACTGGTAGTCAATATATTTTTATACCTCATTTCCCGCCACAAACTTCAGATACTCTGACAGCTGTTTAGCAGACGAGAAATCCCGCGCATCAATGACTGAATTTGGCGGGAGAAGAAACCGGTCCGCGCCTGAACGAACCACTGGTATGACACCCCCCATACGAAAGGCCGTGATAACTTTCTCTGTGACGTAGTCCTGGCACAGAGAATTTTCAAAAGCCAAGTAAAACATGTAGTCTTTGGACAGATTTTGATAACATTTGGAGCCATAATCACATTTGATCCCACACCGCCCGTAAATATCCACAGGAATGTGTTTCTGCAATTTCCTGACGTAAATTTCTCTTTTGCTTTGAGAAACGCACCGGTTTGCAAACCAGGCGACCATTTTGGTTTTCTTTCCGTAGAGTTGTCTCATCTCGTTTCTAAAAATATCCGTTTGAATCTCCGTGGCGTTCGTGTTTTTCTTTGCCGCATGCACAAAACCATGAAATAGGTCAGAGTCGCGTCTGTAGGTCAACGTCAGGTCAAATTTATCCAGCCACGATCGGCGAGCAAACAGATGACCGTCGCAGTAAGCGGGACTGGCGTCGGCGTAGAAAACCCAGAGCTGGCCGCGGGGTTTCTGGTGGGTCGTCTGGTCCTCGGTCAGACGGCGCGAACCGTTGGCGTGGAAGACCACGGCGTCGGCCTCCGACACCCGGGAACCGTTGGTGCTGAGCTCGCACCTGGCCGTGCCGCAGGAACCGAAGAACGATGTTCCCTGTAGTAGGCTGTAGCCAAAGGGGAACCACTGCAGGACGATCAGTTTTTGGTGGCGGGCTTGGGATAGAAACAAAATTTTAAATAAAGTTTAAAGAATTATTCCGTAAAAAAACATGGTCCTATATTTTTAAAAATTGAAGTTTGAACGGATGCCCAAACATAACGTAGTGAAAAATTACTCTTTCAGAATTTACAAACTGGAAATACTGCCTACACGGAATTGTTCTAAAAGTTTTTGAAATAACGCTCCATTCATACACAATTAACATATCCTTAGACGTGTTTCAGAATTTCAAACGTTATATGAATGTAATTATCATTTTCCAGACGCCAGCTGATGCGATCTATTTCTTTGTGGGAGCGGTCTTTTACACCAGAACGTCCCTAGAAGCCATGACGTCAGAGGCGTAGCGAGGGGGGGGGGGTGGCGGGGGGTGCGGACCGCACCGGGTGACACAATTTAGGGGGTTGACACCAAGGCAAAAAATAGCAATATATAAAGAAAAACTTGAAGGGGGGTGCAAATCGAAAATTTTAGGGGGGGTGCAAATCAAAAATTTGAAAAGTTTGTCCCCGGGAAGGGTCGCCTCTGGGGGAGTGACACCATCAAGTACCGCACCGGGCGACACCCGACCTCGCTACGCCACTGCATGACGTCACCATTCTTTCAAAACACCGCAAGTGCCCAGTCATCTGGACGTCATCCATTTTTTTTAAAATTATTATCAGAACTAACTATAACGACTGACCCACATTACGTCACTCACCAGGCAGCGTGGGCAGCGCCCTCTGTTGTGCTATCGGCAACATGGCGCTCTCCACGTGGTACTCAAACTCTGCGGGCCTGTCCGCGTTGTCGCCGTACAGAAACGTGAGGACCAACAGCACTGCGGAACCCACGCAGGAGCAGACGATGCCAATTTCTGGGAGTGGTGATCGGCAGAAGACCTTATAAAAACAGGGGTATATTGGTAGGTGATCGGCAGAAGACCTTATAAAAACAGGGGTATATTGGTAGGTGATCGGCAGAAGACCTTATAAAAACAGGGGTATATTGATAGATGATCGGCAGAAGACCTTATAAAAACAGGGGTATATTGGTAGGTGATCGGCAGAAGACCTTATAAAAACAGGGGTATATTGGTAGGTGATCGGCAGAAGACCTTATAAAAACAGGGGTATATTGGTAGGTGATCGGCAGAAGACCTTATAAAAACAGGGGTATATTGGTAGGTGATCGGCAGAAGACCTTATAAAAACAGGGATATATTGATAGGTGATCGGCAGAAGACCTTATAAAAACAGGGATATATTGGTAGGTGATCGGCAGAAGACCTTATAAAAACAGGGGTATATTGGTAGGTGACGGCATAAGACCTTATAAAAACAGGGGTATATTGATACAGTCACCAAGTTTATCTATATATAGGGTCACAGCTTTAGGGCTGACTATCAACCTGACAACAACATAATCCCAACGAAGCTAATCTGCTAGACACGATTATGGATTGAGTAGCAACGGACTTCGGTGTGAGTAGAGCTCATGGAACCACGAAAATAGTGTGATTTTTGTATGCATTTCACAAATGTTATAAAATATTCAATTTTGGTTGAAAAATGTGGTTTCTGGCAACAACCATTTGGAACCAGCTTTTCAAGCCTTTTCTTCCTGTGTAGCCTGTGTATTGCAAAAACTGTTTCTTATAATAGATCGACTGCCGCGGTGTGTTGTGTGATGATTTGAAACAAAATATTCCTAGCAGTACTATCGAGAAGTATTTAATACACTGATGAATGGTTGAGTTGAACAAACTATTAGATTTGGTCAACAGTGGCTTCACTGGCGGACTTGACTCTAACACGATACCGGACTCAACCACAGAGACTATCTCGATTTTTTGCGCGATTACGATACTTTTTTTTTACACGTGAAAGTAAAAAGTAATGGGAACCGTGTTGTTTGAGAGGAAATAAAGTGTTATTTATTCATCAGAAATTATTAAGTGTAGAGCAGAGGCGTAGCGACCCTTCCCGGCGCCCGGGGACATACTTTCAATTTTCGCCCCCTTCGGGAGCAAATTTTCGATTTGCACCCCCCCCCCCCCGCCTCGAACTTTTCATTTGCACCCCCCTCAAACTTTCAATTTGGCGCCCCCCCCTAAGGTCGGCGCCCGGGGACATATGTCCCCCCCCCCCCCCGCCCCCCCCCCCCCCCCCCGCTACCCCTCTGGTGTAGAGGCTATGGAGTTAAAGAGATTCATATGACACAATGCCTAACTACTATCAACTTATTCAACCAACTTTTCGTATAGCAAAATATTGCTTAAAAAACTTTAACGAGTACAAAGTTTTTTTAAACATTTCTCTTTAGCAGTTTCTTTCAGACATCTCTTGACGGTGCAACCCCCTCCCCTAGCACGTCTACTGCCCCCCTCTCGAATTAAATGAAATTTATATAGAGAATATGTACTTTTACAAGTTTTCGCCTCACCCGGAGAAAAAAAGTCTGAAAGAAACACTGCTCTAAAGCAAACAAAAAATATGCATTTACATATTCAAAAAGAGAAAAAAAAACTAAAATTACCTCAAGACATCTAGACAACATCATCACCCGTAGTTCACACATCTAAACAACACTTACAATTTGCGGGCCGTTTGCGCCTGCTAGATATAATTTATTTTTTTCAAAGGTCTCCTCAAAAACTTCAGGCTAACATTAAAGCTACTGATCCAGCGACATAGAACTAAACTGAACATTAAGACAATCATTAGCTGGCCATAAAACAATCCGGTGTATCAAAGCTCCCCGATGTAGCTATCAGCTGATCCACTACACAAATCAATGCTTGAATGTACGGTCTTTATTGAGAGGATGTAGGCTTCAATTGGCCAGATTTTGTTACAGCCTGAAGCCAAAGTTTGGGAAAATATGAAGGTTTCTGCTTCAGCTGTTTTAGTACGTTTATGTTTATATGTTACATCTGGGTCTGTAATGTATGCTACAACCCAGATTACAATGTGATACTGTACAACATATAATATATGCTGCAGCACATGATATAACATATTACAATATATGCTACAATACATACAAAACATTTGCTAAAATTATTGCTACAACACATATAACCAGGGGCGTAGCGAGGGGGGGGGGGGCGGACCGCACCGGGTGACACCATTTAGGGAAGTGACACCAAGGCAAAAAATAGCAAAATATAGAGAAAAACTTGAGTGGGGGTGCAAATCGAAAACTTGAGGGGGGTGCAAATCGAATGTTTGAGGGCAAATCGAAAGTTTGAGGGGGGGGGGGGGGTGAAAGTTTGTCCCCGGGAAGGGTCGCTACGCATCTGGGGGGTGACACCATTAAGTGCCGCACCGGGTGACAACCGACCTCGCTACGCCACTGCATATAACAGTAAGTGCTACATTACTTGCTACAACTATATAGGCTTCAACATTAGCGCCCTTCTCTATAAAGCCCAGATTTATTGTCAATATTCAGGTTCCCTAGGAGAGGGGGAGGGAGGGAGGGGGGGAGGGAGTGGTTACAACCCAAAAACAATATGTATACTGTAAACCAGATTAAGCAACTAAATAATTTAAATTTCAAAATAATTTTATTTTTTAAACAGATATACATAAACCATATAATGGTGCAACCCAAATAGTATATATAAATATATACAAAATATATACAAAAAGTAAATATATCACATAATAAACAAAATCACTTGTATCACGAAGTCAACACAAGTTTTAAGCCTTTGGTGAGTTGCACACAACAATAACATCTATTGTATATCCATATTAGCTGGTTATAACAACATAATACATGTATTGTTTGTGGGAGATAGTGGTTTGAAATGTATATAGATAATACTGGAAACTGGAAATACATTTAAAATACTGTACATAAAGTAAAAAGGGAAATTTAAAAGCATCGTTACACATAATTAGCTTGTTGAACCAACCAACAGTCATAAAATTATTGTTGCCCACACATTAAAAAAATTTCTAACACATCTAGACATTTCATCAAGAAAATATGGTTATTTTTTTTATTCTATTACAACAATTCTTTTTTTTTACAAGCTTTTGAAATCTTATTAGTCACGGGTGAAAGCTTGAAATCAAAATGTCACCCACCTCATAGATATAATTTAAACTTAACACAGGTCACCCACCTCATAGATATAATTTATACTTAACACAGGTCCCACTCTGATTATAGTGCAAGGTAACATGATCTTTCACCCAATTAGATGTTGAATTCATTTATTACAAATCAATTAAAGATTGATTCATGAAGTACTAATTAGTAATCTATATATTTCTATATAACGTCACATTATATTTTTAATATATAGTGCATATTTTAAAGCATGTAAATATATCTTTCTTATTTGACATTTTACAAAACATTTAATAAAAACACAAATGGTGGTACAAGAAAGACTTGAAGAAAACACAACTAGAGATGATGAAAGCAATGTGGGTTGCTATATGAAAACACCAGAAGAAACCATGAAAGACAAAGGAGAAGGATCCAGGGCTACTTAAAACTTGTATAGATAGTGGATAAATGTGGTTCTCTAGATGGAATTATAAGATAAATGTACCATTATAGCCCGTTGTATGATCAGAAGAAACATTGGGTTATTTCTTTAATCTGGGTGGGGGACGGGAGGGAGGGGGAATATTTGTTTTGAGTGGGGAAGTGACCCCTTGAACATTAGGCTGACCTCTGTCACTGGTCAAAGATGAAAGGTCACTTGTGTTTAAAGTGGGAGTTTCTGTTTTCTGAGTTGGGACCTTTGGACAAGATGGACTCTGGGACCTGAAACCTTGTGCCTGGATATGTAAATTTGATGGACTTTGCGACCTGGAATTTGGTGCCTGGACACAAGATGGACTCTGGGATCTGGAATTTGGTGCCTGGACATGTAAATAAGATGGACTTTGGGATCTAGAATTTGGTGCCTGGACACAAGATGGACTCTGGTCTCTAGACTTTGGTAAAGCTGTGACATGTGACAGAATGGGCTTGTGGGCTGTAACTGTCAGCCCAAGCCTACCTGGTCCTGCAGGTAAGACTGGACCACAGGTGTGGTCAGGAGTGGATCCGTCATTGCCTGTTGGACACAGAGAGGCTTTAGCAGGTAACCGTGGAGGGGGACGATTGGGTGTGGCAGGGAGGTCCAAGTCTTTTCCTTGTCCGACCAAATCACATCTGGCTGTCTGAGGTGACTTGAGTTTAGCCTAGAGATTATTTGTTTAGTTTTACTAGCAGTTTTAAACAGGGTTTCTTTCAGACAATTTTCTTGAACAGGGGCGGGGTAGGATACTTTTTAAGGTATAAATTCTTTAAATACATTTTTCCTATTATGCCTGCAACCCAACCCCCCTTCCAGAGAGATCGCTGAAATAAATGTTTGTGAGGATCAACTGTTCTGAAAATTAAAAAGTAATTTCCCCAGGTGGTGTTTAAAGATTTTTTTTTTTTAATAATTTAAAACCCCAGCAGATGACAACTATTGTTAATCTATTAAAGAACAAAAAGTAATATTCCTATGTTGTGTTTAAAGATTTATTTAAAAAAAAATTAAAAATATCCGGCAGATGACAATTATTGTTACCCTATTAAAGAAACTGTACTCACATTGGCTATCTCTCTATGCTCCATCACAACCTCATTTTCAACAGAAGAAATCACCTGCAAATACATCAAATCGTCTTTAGTGAACAGCTGGCATACTTTGGGTTCTTATCTTATTAAAATATGCTATGTCAGTATTGAAATGTTTGTGTTAGAGTTCGGTTTAGATTTTTGAGTGTGTAATACAAATAGTAATGTACAAGAATATGTTGGTTAGAAACTAAACAGACCCAAATGTTCACATCACATACACATGTTTCATTATTTCACACGCCAACTGTTTTTACCTGGGCACTCCCCAGGTAGTCTTGTTTTCCTAAATTAGCGACCAGCTTTTTGGCAGGTCTGAAGACACAGTCAACAACTGGCACACTAGGAAGATGTAGAGCTCTCTAGAAACCAAAGTTAAGATACATATTTGTTAGTAAATAAAACTCGAATAGTAGCAATATATAATAAAATGGTATCTATTACCAAATTTATTTCAGATGTCAATGACATACAGAAAAACGTTACTCATTTACAAGCGTTAAAGCTTATTCATGCATCAAGCGTTAAAGTTTATCCATACATGTGGAAAGTTATCTATATAAAAATAAGCTGATAAATAATAGTATAATAAAACCAATTCCTAGACATGTTAGCGTGTTAATAAAATACAGTATAATATAACTAATATAAGATATTAAGCAACATGGTGAAACAAGGTACAAGATTACCTTAAGTGTGTAGCACTGTTCAGTCACAGCCAGGCAATCTTCCACCTGTAACAGGAAATATGGTTTTGTTCAAGGAACTTTTCATACAGGTCTTGTGTGTTGCCAGGGGAGACAACTCACATAAAACTGTTTATGGATTTTTTAGCATAATGCTGACCACATACCATATGCAAAGGTCACTGAAACAGGTGGACTCTACTTGCCCCATACACCTCCAGGTTTGAAAAGGGTATATAACTTACTATCAGTGTAAAAAAAACATGAATGAAACTAGGACTCACTGTGTGCCGTGATAAAGCAATGGCCGCCCCCAGCTGCTGGTAGTTGATGCTGTCACACGTCTCCCCCTCTGTGGAGTAACTCAACATGACTGATGTCAAGTCATCTTTTGCACAGTCATATCTGGAAAACAGAGTCCAAAATAAATCAATAAATTTACTTATTAGATATTTTACAATTCATTAATTTTACAAATCCTAAATAAAATAAATTTTAATAGCATTTGTTAAGGCAATTAAAAACAACATTTTGATAAGAATAGAAATCAAATGATTAAATCTTTGGTTGGGAAAACTAATGAACAAATTTTACTTGCACTTGCAGTTTGATAACAAACCTGGTTTAGTTTCAACATACTGAGAACCAAATGTAAGGTTTGTGTGGAGGTAATGTAAGCATTTGAAAGTACAACTTGATGCAAAAAGTTGTTACATTCTGTTAACAGTGGCTAGTTAAGTGGCAGGCTGACCAACCCATGGCCAGAGATCCTCAAAATGTCTTTTAAATAACTCAATCCGTCCCATGAGCCGCGAGATGCGGCTTGGGCCAGCTTCACCGTAGGCCCACGAGCCGCAAGGTACGGCTCGACACAGCTTGTGTTTGTTTCTTTAACAAGTCATTTAACATGTAAAAAACCTACATTCTTTAACATAACTCACAATTATCTTCATTTACTACTATAGAAATTTCATTTCTGTTCATTTCGATGTATAATACATAAATCTGGTTAGAAAAACATAGGGGCTATAATTGTTTAAATAGGTGAGGGCTGTGTAAAAAATATTGGGTCCCGGAAATAATGAGGTCAGGAGGTGGAAAAAAAAATTATGCTTTTCATTTTCACAGAGACCCTGAAGAATATTCAGCCCAGACACCTACCCTCCCCCCCCTCCCCCCCCCCCTCCTCCCCCCCCCCCCCCCCCCAAGCTTAATCTAAAATGGCTTTATTTCAAGAGCAATGTATTTCTTTATTTCTAAGTAGACATACAAGTGAACTGACCTGCCCAAATGGTGATGGCAGACACCTCTTTGAAAGTAAGAGATGGCCAGGTACCTGTCTTGGTTGATGCTCTTTGTGAAATACTGCAAGAGAAAAGTAACATTCGCATGCTCAGATAGTCATCAACACAAAGAATGTGTGGAATAAATAAACCAGCCAAACTGGCAAAAACCCAGTCAGGCAAGATGTAAACAAACTGAAAAAGGAATGGACTGGACACAACTCTAGCAACGGGCAACAGGCATTTGATTGGAACATTCACCCACTATCCAATAACCCCACCCCATCTGTTAATGCCCCACAAAAGTCCAAAGGAACAATCAGAATAATGGTCTCATTGTATAAATACTACAACATACAAATGAACAACTTACCTCTATGGTCTCATTGTATAAATACTACAACATACAAATGGACAACTTACCTCTATGGTCTCATTGTATAAATACTACAACATATAAATGGACAACTTACCTCTATGGTATCATTGTATAAATACTACAACATACAAATGAACAACTTACCTCTATGGTATCATTGTATAAATACTACAACATACAAATGGACAACTTACCTCTATGGTCTCATTGTATACATACTACAACATACAAATGGACAACTTACCTCTATGGTATCATTGTATAAATACTACAACATACAAATGGACAACTTACCTCTATGGTATCATTGTATAAATACTACAACATACAAATGGACAACTTACCTCTATGGTCTCATTGTATACATACTACAACATACAAATGGACAACTTACCTTTATGGTATCATTGTATAAATACTACAACATACAAATGGACAACTTACCTCTATGGTATCATTGTATAAATACTACAACATACAAATGGACAACTTACCTCTATGGTATCATTGTATAAATACTACAACATACAAATGGACAACTTACCTCTATGGTATCATTGTATAAATACTACAACATACAAATGGACAACTTACCTCTAGGGTATCATTGTATAAATACTACAACATACAAATGGACAACTTACCTCTATGGTATCATTGTATAAATACTACAACATACAAATGGACAACTTACCTCTAGGGTATCATTGTATCAATACTACAACATACAAATGGACAACTTACCTCTATGGTATCATTGTATAAATACTACAACATACAAATGGACAACTTACCTCTAGGGTATCATTGTATAAATACTACAACATATAAATGGACACCTTACCTCTATGGTATCATTGTATAAATACTACAACATACAAATGGACAACTTACCTCTATAGCCTCACTGTATGAGCCCTCTAGCATACAAATACAACCAAGATTGAAGAGAATTTTTGCAGAAGGCTTCTCTATTTCTAGCAGCTTTCTAGAAGCTTCTCTGTAGTTCTGTCTATCCAAAAGACAGCAAGCATCCTGCCAATGTTGAATAGCATATTTGTTGAAGGCCATCACCTTGCTGGTAACTTCAGAAATCAAACTCAAAGAACGCCATTTTGTTTACAGTTTTCTTCTCTCCGACCCTTGAGGAAAAAAGATGAGAAAAGTAGTTGGTTCAATAAACTATTTAGGATCTTTTTTTTTTAATAAACGAAGGATAAACTACTAACTAATGTACCTTTTTAAAATTAGAATAGCAAATCTTTTTTATAGTAATAATTACTTAATTTTAGTGATATTTTATGATTTTAGCCTACAGCATGAATTAAAACTTTAGAAAAAATTGTTTCTATTATTGTTTTGAGTATTATCTGATGCAACAAGCCCAACAGTTGGTTGAAGCCCACCTGGGTTTTGTTCTGCTAGAGATTCAAAGGGTTTATAATTTTATATACTTTATACAAATCATCCCACACCATCTATAATTAATAGATTAATAAAAAGATTTAGGCCTAAATATAATATTTAAAAATAAAATAGATCAGGTAGCCCTAATGCCTAATGATTTTTAGTCAAAATCAACTTTCTTGAATTTTATTTATTATTTTAATATCACTATTTATTTTAAATAATTGATTTCAATTATTAGACATGAAAGGCCTGAAAGGGGAGACAACAAAAAGTCAAAAAGGGGAGGAAAGTAATTTATACTTGCTGATAGTCCGATAGTTAAAAGTTGAAAGAGATCTAGATCTAGATCTAGATTTTATTATCCATTACTATACTAAATACTAAGTAGTAGAATCTACTTATTTTTAGTCTAGATCTAGAAGATATTTTATAGGCCTTACCACGTCTAAAAATTATAGGGCCTAGTTCTGATCTAGATCTAGTCTAGAATAGTGCCTTAAAAAATAGAAACTTTGTTTCGTTTCTTTCCTAAGTTTATAGAAATATAAAATTGCGTAACAACGATTAAACAAAACAAACCTGCGGAATTTTTTATTTTATGACTAGTCATCTGTTACTGTTAGACTAGTAAAGTATGTTAGCCTAGATCTAGTATTCTAGATAATCTATAGACTATAGATCTATCTAGTATCTAAATCTATCTAGTCTAGTTCTAGAATCTAATCTAGATTAGATCTAAGATCTTGACTGGTTGTAGAGATTAACAACACACACAGTAACACGTCCTATTCCTATCCTCAGACCAGCAATCAGTGTGACTGAGTGTGTAGTCTACTGTAGTGTACTCAGTGGCGTAGCGAGGTCGGGTGTCACCCGGTGCGGCACTTAATGGTGTCACCCCCCCAGAGGCATAGAGACCCTTCCCAGGGACAAACTTTCAAATTTTCGATTTGCACCCCACCCCTCAAGTTTTCGATTTGCACCCCCCCCTCGAGTTTTTCTCTATATATTTTGCTATTTTTTGCCTTGGTGTCACCCCCCTAAATGGTGTCACCCGGTGCGGTCCGCACCCCCCGCCCCCCCCCTCGCTACGCCCCTGAGTGTACTCAGTACTTAACTAACTGTGTGTGTCGTGTGTGTAGTGAAGTAAATTCAGAGTAGGCCTGGCCTGGCCTAGATCTAGACTATTTTTTTTTTAAAGTTATTTATTGTCTTGCTAGAGTAGAGTAAGCCAAATTTTTTTAATGCAATGATGAATGAATAAATTAAATGCCACTTGTGACTTGTCCTTTTCTTTGCTTAGACTTAGATGTGATAGATCTAGAAATCTAGATCTAGTCTGATCTAGTGATCTAGAGATCTCTAGATCTGATCTACTCTAGTGATTACTTGATCTAGATCTAGTAATTCTAGTAGTTAGTAGTAAGTAGTAGTAGTAGTAGTACCTAATACTAGTCTAACTACTAACTACTTTTTACTAGATCTAATCTAGGCATAATCTAATTAATTAAGTAACTAACTAACTAGTATCTAGATCTAGTCTAGTAACTACTATAAATATCTAGATTACTAAGATTAGGCAGCCTTCTTTTAAAAAGTTAAAGTTAAAAGGATTTCCTTTTGTTCTTTGGTGACTTTTGGCTTTAGTCACTTTAGTCTCTCTATCATCATAGATCTAAATCTATATAAATAATATATTCTCTATCAACTCTATGACTTAAGTCTATGATCTAGATCTAGCTAGATTACAGATCTTGTTGTACAAAGACAAATCAGAATTCTCAGATAATCTAGTATATTAGGATAGGGCCTACTATTAAATTAGGCCACATTTGCGCGATTCGCTGAGCATGACGCTAAATCTTGGATTTGCGCAGTTCGCTCCGCGATACGCTTAAGCTTTACCCTTGGGGGACACGCAATCTAAAAATAGATATCAGGACTGCCTGTTGTTTTTTTTTGTCTCAGCAATTCAATGTTTAACTTAGTTTAAGTGTTTTATTTTTAGATTGCGTGATACGCATTGTCTGACTTACCCATCACGCTGAGCGAACTACGTAGTCACTTCGATTAAATTAATTAATATCTTTAGCTCTAGTTAGAATCTAGATCTAGATCTAGTAGTTCTACTACTAGCAATCTAGATTCTAGATCCAGAATTTTACTGAATAAGCTAACTACTGTTTATTTTATTCCTTTTAACTTTTAAGAAATCTAGATTCGATAATAAATGTAGCTACTTGCTAGACTAACTACTATAATTTCAGAGTGACATACTCGGAAGAAGCTCCTGACCTCTGCCGCTATTAAAATTACAAAGTGACTACTAAAGGGTTTATTAACAATGAACATTTAGAAAAGAAAAGCCGGATCATAAATTGTAGCGCTATTAATATTCGGCTATTCCTTCAACATCAAGTGTCAGAATATGCCACAATCTTAATGTCCATGTTAACCCTATCACTAATAAATTCAAATTAATATTAGTGATCCTTTTTACTAGAATAGTTCTAGATCCCGAATCGGATGATTGTAGATACTAGTGTCCAATAATGGAATGTTCTTTAAAAAAGGGGTGATGGGTTGTTGGTAGTATTGTAATTTTGACTAATTTTATGGTTAGAAATTAGGGCCAGGTGTATGGTTGGACCAGGGTTAGGGATAGGGACAGGGTTAGCATTGACATTAGCCAGCCATGTGTGTATTTAGTTAACTACTAGTAACCTAACACCCCTTTTTTAAAGAAGATAACATTATTGGACACTGGTATAAAAATTCTCCCGTAGTAAACTATTTACTGTTTAGGTTCAACCTCCACTCAAATCTACCTTCCATGAAGTCAACTTTTCTGTAAAGTGTATAGAACTGTGCTTAAATCTGCTCAAATCTACCTTCCTTGAAATAAACGCTTCTGTACAAGTGTATAGAACTGGTTAAATCTGCTCAAATCTACCTTCCTTGAAATAAACGCTTCTGTACAAGTGTATAGAACTGTGGTTAAATCTGCTCAAATCTACCTTCCATGAAATAAACTTTTCTGTAAAGTGTATACAACTGTGGTTAAATCTGCTCCTATAACTTAAAGCCACAAAGCTCTGCAAACAAGATGACCCTTCAAACACTTGACTGTTAACTAATGTTAATGACTCACCCCTCCTACCACTCACCTATATTCTGCATGACAACAGCTACTATGTAAATCCTGCTGTTTGCCTCACTGACTCAGCACACTATTTTTTATTTTTTATTCAACAGTGACTAACAGAACTGAGTTTACATACTGTAAAATAAATTGTTACAGTTTTGTTGATGTGCTCTGAATTTACTTTTTAATCAACAGGGACTGACAGAACTGAGTTGACATACTGTAAAATAAATTGTTACAGTTTTGTTGTTGTGCTCTGAATTAACTTTTTAATCCACAGGGACTAACAGAACTGAATTGACATGCTGTAAAATAAATTGTTATAGTTTTGTTGATGTATATTGAATTTATTTTTTAATCAACAGGGTCTAACAAAACTGAGTTGACATGCTGTAAAATAAATTGTTACAGTTTTGTTGATGTGTATTGAATTTATTTTTTAACCAACAGGGACTAACAAAACTGAGTTGACATGCTGTAAAATACATTGTTACAGTTTTGTTGATGTATGTTGAATTTATTTTTTAATCAACAGGGACTAACAAAACTGAGTTGACATACTGTAAAATAAATTGTTACAGTTTTGTTGATGTTTATTGAATTTATTTTTTAATCAACAGGGACTAACAAAACTGATCTGACATGGATGAAGAAAAAAAAGACGAACCAAAAAGAAAGCCTAACGCGAGGTCTCCAGTTAGACCAAAAAATTATGGTCAGCGTCCTCCTGCCCAAAATGGCCGCACAGAGCACAGGGGAAGATATCCACGCATGTCCTCCAACCATGTGAGCAGGACAAGTAATGGACCTGCAAGCCAAGAAATGGCCATGCAGTTTAATCAGGGGCCGTCTTTGTTCACGCCATCAGAATCAAATGAGGCATCTACTCAGACGCAACAAAACGGTGGGCCTGTTGATCAAACTAACTGGTTTAGACCAGCTCAAGGTATTCCAGCTGGCCTCAATGATATTGGTGGGCTACAAGATGGCCCTTCTAATGTTGGATTCTATAGGACAGATAACAGTCAAACATTTGGGTTCAATGACCTTGGTGGACAACAAGATGGACCTTCTAATAATGGCTTCCAAAGGGCAGACAACAGTCAAACATTTGGGTTCAATGACCTTGGTAGACAACAAGATGGCCCTTCTAATGTTGGATTCCACAACAATCAAACACTTGGGTTTAATGATGTTGGTAGACTACAAGATGGCACACGCCCACCTAACAGACATCGGACAAACAACGGCCAATCCCCACCCAGAAGATGGGCACGAAGGCCGCAAGTTGGCAACGCGTCGTCAGCGTTTAACTCCAGCCACTTACCAGCAGGTTCTAGATCATTTGGGCAGGCCAGCAAAAACTCTTCCACTAGACCAGCCCCCACCTCACACATGACATCCCAAACTGCTGACTTCCAGAACCCTCCTGTGTTTGTTCCAGAGAGCCCTCAACATTTGCTTCCTGAAATTGATTCTTCGGATCCTTTTCAGAGCCCTAACAGCATATTTACTCCTGAATTTGACCCTTTCAGTTCAGCTGCTCAGAATTCAGGTTGGTCGCCTCTGGCAAATTTTTCTCCAGGTCAATTTCTGCGAGGGCTGGGAACAGTAGAGGAGCCATTTGAATTCTATAGACCAGGTGATTATTTGAATTTTTTTGTTGTTACTAAAATTAATTGTTATAAATTAACAGCAAAGCTAATGGTTGTGGTAGAGAATTGCTGACTCAGCAGTCTCAAAGGGGCCCTGGCATTGCGGCTGCCCATGAGTCTGCTCAGGTTTGTTAAGTACCAAACATCTTTTGGGGTAGGGGAGTGAGAAGGGCAGTGCCCTCTAAAGATCTGTAGTTCATTCTTTACAGGCCTGACAGGTTTCTGTAAGAATTTGACAGTGCATGTTTTAACACCAAGTCGATAAACTAATCTTTCTCCTCATTGCTAATGTAATTATTATTAATGAACAGTTAATTTTTTAAGCAGTAATTTTTAAATGTATTTTCTTTAATATTTCTTATGTTTTATAACCACTTTTGGCTACTTGGGTTGATACATTACTTATAACTAAAGTGGCCTAGTACTGTGTAGTTTTTTTTAAGTTGTAGATGGGGGGGGATGGGAGTGATGGCACACCAAAGTCTAGCCTGTTAACATAGTTAACACAATTTTAACATTTGTAGTTGTTACATGAGTGGAGTGCTGCAGGACTTCAGAAGTTGTCTTAAATCACCAGGGTTACCACCCCTTGAACAAAGTTCAGAGTTCACAAAAAATGTAAACAACAGATGTGAGCTTACCCCAACCAACAACACAGCACTGTGTGTGTGTGTTGCATCACTTTGTTTGTGTTGGTCATACTATGAGTCGCTGTAGACATTGTCACCATCAGTGCTGCTGTTGCACGTTCAGGCGATGCTGTGGCAGACATCATGGTATTGTCCCAACAAATGATTTTACGCTCAAACTTTTTCTTTGGTCTAACTTGTGGCACTGTCGGCTGAATTTTTTAACCATTTAACTTTTTTTTTGTGAGATTTGTGGCGTTTTATGTTATTTTTTTAAAATTTCAAATAATTTTTATATTATTTATGTTGTTGGTAGATCTGTTTGAGACTGTTTGCAGCGTGGCGCTAATGTTGGGGTAACTAGTCAGACAAAAAATTCCTAGGGAAATAAAATTCTTGCATGTTTAAAATATTGCTAACTTTGCCATCTGTATGTGAAACTGGTTATTGTTCTACCTTGTGTGTTCAAGTTCTAGCATTTGGACTAGCAAGAGTTGTAGTTTTAAGATTACAACTTGAGTTAGCTTCAGATGTAAGGTTTAAATCTAGAGTTTATGTTTAAGTATAGGGATTTATGTCTCAGTAAAAGTTTTGGTGATCTGGTGGTACCACCACTCCAATATGCCCCCATGTGTAAAAGTTTTGGTGATCTGGTGGTACCACCACTTCAATATGCCCCCATGTGTAAAGGCTATGGTGATCTGGTGGTACCTCCACTTCAATATGCCCCCATGTGTAAAAGTTTTGGTGATCTGGTGGTACCACCACTCCAATATGCCCCCATGTGTAAAAGTTTTGGTGATCTGGTGGTACCACCACTTCAATATGCCCCCATGTGTAAAGGCTATGGTGATCTGGTGGTACCTCCACTTCAATATGCCCCCATGTGACACACAAAAATGTTAGTGGCATACTGTTTTGTGCTGTCTGATGTTTACAGATAAACAGCTGTGCTCGGATGATTTTAGATACTGATGTCTGATAATAGACTCTCCCAAAAATAGGTGTTTTGGATTGTTAGTAGTATTGTAATCGACCAATTTTATGGTAAGAAATTAGGAGTTAGGCGTTTGGTAGGACCAGGGTTTGGGTTAGGGATAGGGTTAACATTGACATTAGCCAGCCATGTGTGTATTTCAGTTAACTACCCCTTTTTAAAGAACATTCTATTATCGGACACTGGTATAAAAATTCCCCCCTCCCCCTGTACTGTCCCTCATGTTACCTAATGTTTACAGATATAACTGCTGTCTGACTAATATGTTACCAGATATAACCGTGCTGTCTGATATGTTAATGTTACCAGATATAACCGTGCTGTCTGATGAGGAGATAGCAAGACAGCTCCAGCAGGAAGAGTGGGAGTCTATGAACACACCTAGAGATCACGTACACTATGGCGCCCGCGGGGGATTTTTCAGCCGGGTTAGTTCAACTTATTTATCAAATACCCTGACAGCATGATTGTTAATTATTGTATTCCCTAATGCCATTAATGTGGTATATTCATCCATCATATTGATAAACAGAAATTATTGTATTCCCTAATGCCATTACTGTGGTATATTCATCTATCATATTGATAAACAGAAATTATTGTATTCCCTAATGCCATTACTGTGGTATATTCATCCATCATATTGATAAACAGAAATTATTGTATTCCCTAATGCCATTACTGTGGTATATTCATCCATCATATTGATAAACAGAAATTATTGTATTCCCTAATGCCATTACTGTGGTATATTCATCCATCATATTGATAAACAGAAATTATTGTATTCCCTAATGCCATTACTGTGGTATATTCATCCATCATATTGATCAACAGAAATTAGAAAAATGTTTTTGTCCCAGCCATTCCCTAATGCTGAATGGTTTTTTAATGCTGTAAAAGAACAGAAATGAAGAACTTTCTTAAGAAAACTCCATCCGATAGTGATGTTTCCTATTTATTTGTGAGCTGTTGAAAAAAATTGCTTTAAAGCATTTTGTTTGACGTCCACATTCACTGTTGCTGAAACCAAAGATTATTTCCCATCATGCTACCCATGGGATATTTAAAAACAGTTCATGTTTCCCTGAGTCTGTAGATTTCTTGCTGGTGTTTATTGGAGATTTAAATTTATTTACCCCAGGCTAGGTCAACTCTACCTCCTATTGGACGGGCTGAGCCAGGCATCATTGGGAGACCACACCCACCAGAGCCACCTGTTCTGGTCAGTTCATTTTTTTTGTTAGTCTTCTGACTTTTAAGTTGATGTTAGTGTTTTTTTGTGTGGTTATTTCTGGTCTTTTTAGATTTCTTATTCATAATTTTTTGTTAAAACAAATGTTTGAAATTCCCTCTACCATTGTTGCTGTGTGTGTGTCTTCAGTGTAAAGACATACCTGATTTTGTTTGTGGGATGTCGTGGCCTAGCAGCAGAGTGTTAGACTGCTAACCCAAAAGTCTTGAGTTCGAATCCGAGCTCTAATGGGTACCTAACTGACTTGCACATATCTTGAGTGATCACAAAACTGACATTGTTTTACCACTTTTAGGGTCAATTAAGAATAAAATGTATTTCAGCGCCGCGGGGGTCAAGGAAGCCGTGGGCCTGGGAGAGGTCGCCCACGAACCAGATATGACCGTCTGGCTGAAGTCTTCAGTAGGGAGCACAGAGACTTTACACGTGAGTCATAGTTACCTCAGTAGGGAGCACAGAGACTTTACACGTGAGTCATAGTTACCTCAGTAGGGAGCACAGAGACTTTACACGTGAGTCATAGTTACTTCAGTAGGGAGCACAGAGACTTTACACGTGAGTCATAGTTACCTCTGTAGGGAGCACAGAGGCTTTACACGTGAGTCATAGTTACTTCAGTAGGGAGCACAGAGACTTTACACGTGAGTCATAGTTACTTCAGTAGGGAGCACTGAGACTTTACACGTGAGTCATAGTTACTTCAGTAGGGAGCACCGAGACTTTACACGTGAGTCATAGTTACTTCAGTAGGGAGCACAGAGACTTTACACGTGAGTCATAGTTACCTCAGTAGGGAGCACAGAGACTTTACACGTGAGTCATAGTTACTTCAGTAGGGAGCACAGAGACTTTACACGTGAGTCATAGTTACTTCAGTAGGGAGCATAGAGACTTTACACGTGAGTCATAGTTACTTCAGTAGGGAGCACAGAGACTTTACACGTGAGTCATAGTTACTTCACCTGGATCAGCCATCACCCTTTTAATAGTTACATAGCCGTATACAGACATGTATAGCTCTTGATGGATGATGCATTACTTTAACCAGTTGGATCTAGTAACACCAACATGTTTTTGTTTTATTCCTTAGCTTTGCTGGTTGAACTTTTTCATTCACTGGAGGTGCCAGACTTTGATTTAGGGGTAGGTGCTTTTATAGGGGTCTCATGGGTGGGTGGTTTTATAAGGGTCTACAGGGGTGGGTGTTATAGGGGTCTTCAGGGGTGGGTGTTTATATAGGGGTCTACAGGGGTGGGTGGTTTTATAGGGGTCTACAGGGGTGGGTGATTTTATAGGGGTCTACAGGGGTGGGTGATTTTATAGGGGTCTACACGGGTGGGTGGTTTTATAGGGGTCTACAGGGGTGGATGTTTTTACAGGGGTCTACAGGGGTGGGTGGTTTTATAGGGGTCTACACGGGTGGGTGGTTTTATAGGGGTCTACACGGGTGGGTGGTTTTATAGGGGTCTACAGGGGTGGGTGATTTTACAGGGGTCTCAGGGGTGGGTGGTTTTATAGGGGTCTACAGGGGTGGGTGGTTTTATAGGGGTCTACACGGGTGGGTGGTTTTATAGGGGTCTACAGGGGTGGGTGATTTTATAGGGGTCTACAGGGGTGGGTGATTTTATAGGGGTCTACACGGGTGGGTGGTTTTATAGGGGTCTACAGGGGTGGGTGTTTTTACAGGGGTCTACAGGGGTGGGTGGTTTTATAGGGGTCTACACGGGTGGGTGGTTTTATAGGGGTCTACACGGGTGGGTGGTTTTATAGGGGTCTACAGGGGTGGGTGATTTTACAGGGGTCTCAGGGGTGGGTGGTTTTATAGGGGTCTACAGGGGTGGGTGGTTTTATAGGGGTCTACACGGGTGGGTGGTTTTATAGGGGTCTACAGGGGTGGGTGATTTTATAGGGGTCTACAGGGGTGGGTGTTTATATAGGGGTCTACAGGGGTGGGTGGTTTTATAGGGGTCTACACGGGTGGGTGGTTTTATACAGTACAAGATGGCTGGCTGAGTACACAGATTTTGATGACGTCATCCTTTGTTTCAGGCCCTGATGCTACCTGGAGCAGGCATAGACCCAGATCTTGGAGAGTATGAGGTAGGTGACCACTGGTCATTTTCTGCTCATGCTGTTTTAAATATCTGTAGATGATTCCATGTTCTTTGAGCACCACTGATGCACTACAGGACAGTCTACAAGATCCTGTGACACCTTGTTTCTTGAATGCCAGACACCATTTTTAAAGTGTTTATTTATAGATGATGTACAGGAAAATATCTTGTGAAGCTGAGCTAGATATTTTTGTAAACAATCAGGAATGGACTGGGAACTGTCACCCATGAAGTGAGGGTTCAAATTCCAGCCTTAGAGCTTCTTCTATGGACATTAAATAAATATTGTATTGTTTTGAAATGCCAGTATTGAAGTTTACAATATTGACATTACCGAAAGAGAGATGTATCAGTAATACAACATGATGATGTTGTTAGTTATGATGGGGGCGTAGGTTAACACTTTACTATCAAGATGTGCTAACCTAATTTTCCTTTCTAGTTTCATCTGATGAAAACATTTGATTTAAACAATTTTTTAAATATTTTCTGCACTTTCTCAACACTCCATGTTATGTGTTGGCTCTTGTCACACTTGCTCTATACCTTTCAGTCTCCGTTGGCCCTGAACTTTCTCAACACTCAGTGTTATGTGTTGGCTCTTGTCATATTTGCCCTATACCTTTCAGTCTCTGTTAGCCCTGGCTGAGCGCATAGGTGAAGTGAACCGCGGCCTGAACCAGACGGACATCAACAGCCTGCCTACAACCAGGTTCTCACACCAGATGCCTGATGAGACAACCGCATCAGCTGCAGTGGAGCTCCCACAATGCAACATTTGTTTGACGGAGTACGAGGAGGGGGAGGAGTTGAGGAACTTGCCTTGTAGCCATGAGTTCCATTCAGGTTGTGTGGACCAATGGCTTTTGGTGAGTTAGGGAATCACAGGGCTTTACATTATGGGGGGTTGTTAAACCACAGCGCTTTACATTATGGGGGGTTGTTGAATCACAGTGCTTTACATTATGGGGGGTTGTTGACCCCCAGCGCTTTACATTATGGGGGGTTGTTAAACCACAGGGCTTTGAATTATATGGGGGTTGTTAAACCACAAGGCTTTACATTATGGGAAGTTGTTAAACCACAGTGCTTTACATTATAGGGGGTTGTTAAACCACAGTGCTTTACATTATGGGGATTTGTTAAACCACAGTGCTTTACATTATGTGGAGTTGTTAAACCACAGTGCTTTACATTATGGGGAGTTGTTAAACCACAGCTTTTACATTATGGGGAGTTGTTAAACCACAGCACTTTACATTATGGGGAGTTTTAAACCACATTGCTTTACATTATGGGGGGTTGTTAAACCACAGGGCTTTGAATTATATGGGGGTTGTTAAACCACAAGGCTTTACATTATGGGAAGTTGTTAAACCACAGTGCTTTACATTATGTGGAGTTGTTAAACCCTAGTGCTTTACATTATGGGGAGTTTTAAACCACATTGCTTTACATTATGGGGGGTTGTTGAACCACATTGCTTTACATTATGGGGGGTTGTTGAACCACAGCGCTTTACATTATGGGGGGTTGTTGACCCCCAGCGCTTTACATTATGGGGGGTTGTTGAACCACAGTGCTTTACATTATTGGGAGTTGTTAAACTACAGGGCTTTACATTATTGGGAGTTGTTAAACTACAGGGCTTTACATCTGGGATAGAGATGTAGTTTGACTATTGGTAGGGATGTAGTTTGGCTATTGGTAGGGATGTAGTTTGGCTATTGTTAGGGATATGTGTTTGGCTATTGGTGGGGATGCAGTTTGACTATTGGTAGGGATGTAGTTTGGTTATTGGTAGGGATGTAGTTTGGCTATTGGTAGGGATGTAGTTTGGCTATTGGTAGGGTTGTAGTTTGGCTTCTGGTAGGGATGTAGTTTGGCTATTGGTAGGGATGTAGTTTGGCTATTGGTAGGGATGTAGTTTGGCTATTGGTAGGGATGTAGTTTGGCTATTGATATATATGTGGTTTGGCTTCTGGTAGGGATGTAGTTTGGCTATTGGTAGGGATGTAGTTTGGCTATTAGTGTAGTTTAGATGTAAATTGTCCAAGATACAAGTTTAACTATGATGGGTATTCAAATTATTTTTTTAAACTTGTTTTCCTAGACCAATAGAACATGTCCAGTGTGCAGGTCAGAGGTCAGGCAAAGGTCTTGATGACACTAGGATAGCCGGGAACCAATGGAGAGAAAGTTCAAAGGTCAATGTTTTTGTTTGCAAGAGATTTTAAAGAATAAAGTGAATGTTTGTTGGCAGAGGTAAAGTAAATGTTTGCTATCAAGGGCAAATTTTTTTTTTTTACTTTTTATATATATTTTGTAAAATGTTGAATTATTGTAAAGAAAAAATGTTTTAATATGCACAAGTCTTTCTCATTAGTTTGGTAAGGTGCCAACTGGTGTGTGTCTTGTTTGGTTAGATGTCTATTGGTTTGTCTTGTTTGGTCAGATGTCCACAGTTGTGTCTTGTTTGGTTAGATGTCTATTGGTGTGTCTTGTTTGGTTAGATGTCTATTGGTGTGTGTCTTGTTTGGTTAGATGTCCATTGGTGTGTCTTGTTTGGTTAGATGTCCATTGGTGTGTCTTATTTGGTTAGATGTCTATTGGTGTGTCTTGTTTGGTTAGATGTCCATTGGTGTGTCTTATTTGGTTAGATGTCTATTGGTGTGTCTTGTTTGGTCAGATGTCCACAGTTGTGTCTTGTTTGGTCAGATGCCCATTGGTGTATGTCTTGTTTGTATTCCGACTCAAACATGAATCACAAATTTTTATCTTTCACAAATATTTTTAAACCAATACATTTTTAAACACAGATTGATTGCATTATATTCACTGTCCTTTAAAATCAGTTTCAAATCCAAGCGTGATTTAATAAAACCATGTTGTCATGTGTTGTGTGAAATATGTGAATGATAGTTGCTCTCGATAGAGACTGATGTTAGGTAACAGTATATGATTATGTGAAGCAATGGTTTTTTCCTTCTCTATTCCTAATTCTATATTTGCTTTGGAATACTTAAACTTGTCTTTTATGAAAAGTGTACTGTGAAATTTAGAATATTATATTATGCAATTAGTAACAATGAATGTTGTAATACGCTGTATAAACAATACTGGGTATTTGATGAATTTTTCAAGATAATATCTCTAGGAAAATATTTCTTGCTGATTATACTTGATGTTTGCTCAAATATTTTTGTTACCTGAATGTTTTTTATTCTCTGATTGTGTTTTAAAGTGGTTGTCACACCACTGGTTGGTGGGAATTATGGTCTGTTTTAAAGTGGTAGTCATAAAACTGGTTGATTGGATTGTTGGAATAAGTGTATTGGCTTTTGTATATTACTTTTAGTATTGGCTAGATCAAAGATTATACTAAAGTTTTATTATATGCAACTTGGCTTTGTAGTTAAATTGTGCAAAAAACTGTCTGGATAGACTGGTATAGTGGGGTCTTATATTTGTATTCATGGACAAACACATGACACACGGGACACATGACATTCATGTACCCATTGCTTATCACAACTACCCACACAACACCCATCTAATATGAAACCCTTACAGCCAGACCAGCATGAGTTGTCTCCCTGTTCCCCTACCTCATGTCAGCTGTCTCTTGATGTGACCTTGACACTACCTGACCTCCTTAGTATTGTCACTCTGGGCTTTTAGTGACAGTCTATACAGTGATAGCTAGACAAGATCACATGGATAAAACCTTGAAACTCTATTGGCTGTTTCTTTGTGTGCTGTTCTGATGTTGTGAAGGGGAGAGCACTGTAACCAAGGGACACCACTCTGTTAGACTACTGTATTACTTCACCACCTCACAATCATGAGGCTCAAAGTGATTTATTTGTGTCTAACAAAAATCAACTTTAAGCACGTTATATTTTATATTGAATTGTATCAATTTTTTATAAATTATCTCACCTATACTCTTGTTAAAACATGACTACTTGATCAAGTTTTTTAAAAATAAGCTTTTATTGGTAAAATATTATGCATTAATAAAATATTTATTGTAACTGCAACTCTAATATTGCCCATCGGATTTACCATAAGGTTCTTATTTATAATATAACATATATCTTCTATAATGTTTATAAAGTTGATTTTTGAGCCAATATTTATTATAGATAGTTTAAGTATTAAATAAACTAAATTATTAAAATTAATTTCGCATAATTTTAAAAACTATTTTCCGAGGTATTTTTAAAATTTATTTGAAATTTATACTTTTAACATTAATTCATAACATGAAAATATTTTAAGGTATTCATTATATTATGTCTGTATAACATGATGCTTGTTGAATTTTTGTTAAAAATATGACTTAAGTTTATTTGAAATATGATTTAGTATCGTTTGAAATATGACTTAAGTTTATTTGAAATTTGACTGAGTTTAGTTTTGAAAAAAAAAATGAAAGTGTATTATGTACTTAAGCTAATTAATTACTCACAAATGTCACCTCTTACCTGTTTATGGCATATGAAATGAACTCTTCTTGAAAGAAAACCATGTAAAATATAGGTTTAGACATATTGTTTAATTTACAGGTATTCTATTGTTTATAAACTGACGGGCTTAAATAACTTGCCTCCTTTTATATACAACTGTTTTGATTGGTGCATCATGAATAGATCTTTGTTGTTCTCTATCATTTACTCTAGGTGCATTTGAATTTTAAAGTCTATGTTTTCAATTTCACAATCTATCGTTCCATCTTGTGCTGTATGTTTGGGGGATCCATATAGTATATCTCTGTGAACATCATTTAGAAAAAAATTGACATTAAGATTCTTGGTAATGGTTTTCTACTCCTGGGGTAATTAGTTGTGTCCATTTACAATGCTGTGATAGGCTATAAGGTGATACAGGTTGTCTAGTGGTAGCTATATGGTGATACAGGTGGTCTGGTGGTAGCTATATGGTGATACAGGTTGTAGGTGGTAGCTATATGGTGATACAGGTTGTAGGTGGTAGCTATATGGTGATACAGGTTGTAGGTGGTAGCTATATGGTGATACAGGTTGTAGGTGGTAGCTATATGGTGATACAGGTTGTAGGTGGTAGCTATATGGTGATACAGGTTGTAGGTGGTAGCTATATGGTGATACAGGTTCTCTGGTGGTAGCTTTATGGTGATACAGGTTGTCTTGTTACAATATGGTGATACACAACACATGGTGTATTGTGTGGGCTATATGCTGACACTTACAAACATGGCCCGCACCATGAACTGAATGGGAATAAAGTGATGTAATATAGGCTGAATGTGAACAGACTTCTTTTAATGTGTAGACAGGATGAATAAACGTCTTTTAAATAAAAATACATGTGGTTGTGTTTTCTGTGGTATTAAATTTATTATGGTTGTGTTTTCTGTGGTTGTGTTTTTTCTGTGGCTGTATGTTTTCTGTGGTGGTGTTTTTCTGTGGTTGTGTTTTTTGGTTGTGTTTTTTATGTGGCTGTATGTTTTGTGGTTGTTGTGGTTTGTGTGGTTGTATGTTTTTTGGTTGTGTTTTTTCTGTGGCTGTTGGTACCGTGGCTGCTCCGGGCTGTTATTATTGTCAGCCTCACAGAAATGTGAACCTCTGATTGTGTTTTAATGTTCATGCTTTGTATGTAACATTTAACTATCTAGAAAACCATTCATAATTTGACGCTGTGTGGACTCGGGATATTCTCCCCACCTGTTCGTCAGAAAAAGAGGACCCAGTTACCTTCTACCCCTATTTAAAACAACAACCTTTAACGACCCCCGTAAACAATACTTGTTATGGTCTCCTGTGTTAGCCCAGCCCAGTGTGTTCAACACACTTCGATCAGCTTATAAATCTAAACCCACAACTATGGCTCCTAATCGATACCAAATCTAGCTTAACTCCACCCATGAAATGTGTAGTCTGTTTTTTTCTTACCTCACGTTCTAGTGAAGACACATTTCTTTTAAATGTTCACATATAACGTCTACAATATAGGCTACATAAATACCATCTTCCTTACAACTACTTGGTTTTAACTTGTCTCATGTGATTCAAAGGACTCCATAAATGACGTCATACTATTTATTTGCCTCCATTTTTCCCCTCACACTTTTTAAGATACCGAAGTGTGACGTCGCATTTTCAATTTAACCCCTCCCTCTCCCCCCTCGACACAGATTCTCACTAAAGTCCTCAAAACAACCTAACCCTTCTTACTAAAGCTAATCCTACCGCAGGCTAAAGTATCGACTATACCTGCGGTTGACAAGATAAATCAACACCCCTGCAAAGGCAAACAACAAACAGGGAATTTCCGATCAGTTTATTTATGTAAATAAATACATGGCGTGCAAACAGAAACTAAAAGGATTATGTCATCATTCCTGGAAAACAGTCGCAAAAATAGATCTCGAAGACTATATTACATAAGCCTTCAAGTTCTTCAAATTAAGGTGGCTGCTAAGTGCTATGATCATTTCTTGAACATGGTAAGTAGATTCAACAGGAAATTGATAACACTTTCTAGGCAAAACATGGTATTAGATTAAAAAGGAAATGGTGTATTATGACACTTTCTAGGCTAACCTTGACAGTAGATAGAATAGGAAATAGTGTATTATGACACTGACGTGACATTGGATTCAATAAGAAACAGTGTTTCTTTCTGACTTTTTTTTCCAGGGGGTAGGGCACTTGAAAGTATATATGTTCTATATAAAATCCATTTCCTTCGTGAGGGGGGGGGAGAAACTGATAGGAAATAGTGTATTATGACACTGATATGACATTAGATTCAATATGAAATAGTGAATTATGACTTAACTAGGCAGACCAAGTAATTAGGCTTTGGTGTTAATGAGATAACAAGTGACTTAATTATGCTAAAGATAATAGTAGGCCTAACTTTTCATTGAAAAAGATCCTTTTTACAGTGGTTACATTGGCCTATTTATAATTAAATATAACCTTATGCAGCCTATAATATTCAACAGAAATCTATATATAGTATACATATATGTATACTTATTTTATATACATTTACATATTATGTAAAAGTATATATATATATATATATATATATATATATATATATATATATATGAGTTTATATGTATGTAAATAAATATCTAATATATGTTTATATAGATGAGTTTTGCCAATATATATATATATACATACATATATATATATATATATATATATATATATATATATATATATATATATATATATATATATATATATATATATGTATGTATATATATATATATATATGACTTATATTTTAATTTAGATTCATTTATATACATGTGTGTATATGCCTCGTATGATATATATTTAAAACTAAACTACAACACGTTTTTGACTTCTCCCCAGATGATATCATGTATTTAACTAATCCATCAAGAGATCTTATTCCCTCGTCTCTCAACATAAGCCCTAGTCGTTTAGTTTAACGTTTGCCTGTTTTTAAAAAAACTGTCCTCCATGTCTGGAGATGATGCATGGGAGCTGGCCCTACAGCTGCAGGAGCTGGAGATCGAGGCTGCCAGCAACTATGAGGTTGCTAGGCAACTCCAGCTCCAGTACCAGGAGCTGTCCTTAGAGCACAGCGCAGCCCTGGCCATGTGTCTGCAGCAGCAGGAGACAGCTGCCGCAAACTCGGAGCTGATCGCTAGACAGCTCCAGCAACAGGAAGACGAGTTGGCGTCTGCTAGCAGTCTGGAGGTCGCCAGGCAAGTCCAGCTACAGCTGCAGGAGGAGCTGGCGTCTGCTAGCAGTCTGGAGGTCGCCAGGCAAGTCCAGCTACAGCTGCAGGAGGGCGAGCTGGCGTCTGCTAGCAGTCTGGAGGTCGCCAGGCAAGTCCAGCAGCAGGAGGAAATTTCCCTGACCTTGGCGAGAGAACTGCAGCGGCAGCTTGCTGAGGACGGCAGCTTCGAGCTGGCGTTTGAACTACAGCAGCAAGAGTACGCACAAGAGAACAGACCACGTGGTGCCCGGCCTGGATCACGTGACCCACATCCGTCTATGTCACGACAAGCGCCACGTCCGCCCAGAGACAGAAGACACGGTGGTCCCCAACATCAAGGGTCACATCCGGTCATGGTCGTACCTTTTAATCCGTGCTGGGAGTTCGATTTGCCAGTACCACTACCAGGAGGGATGGTGGATGACGAAGAAGACGATAATCCTTTTGTGCAGGTAGCTGACACCATTTTATTTTATTCAATCTTTAGCCTCTGTATCAAAACCTTTATACAGGTTTTCTTAATACTCTCTCTTGTAACCTTGAAATACTTTTTAAACCTATGTATAACTCTTATTCAGACCTTGTACTTACTTTTCATCATTCGTCAGATTTTTTAAACATTTCACCCCCCCCCCCCCCCCCCCCTTTCCACGTCTCACAAAAAATGTACGTTAGGGGTCATCCATAAATGACGTCACTCTTTTTAGACGATTTTTACCTCACCTCCGTCACACATCGTCTTAAAAAGCCAGACCCTACCACCCCTTAAAATGACGTCACCCCTCAGCCAACGACCCCCTCCCCCTCAAAATTGCAGTTTAATTATTATTTTTTTAAGCATCGATTTTTGTCTAAAATATTGACTAATTTCGGTCAATTTAGAGTATTTTAATCAATTTCTACTAAATTTATTAAATCATTTTTATAAATCAGTTGTCTAAAATGCGAAATAATGGCTAAAATTTATTTTCTAACATTACTTTTTTTTTAAATACAAAAGTGTGACGTCACATTATCTACCCCCCCCCCCCCATGCCCAGTCATTGCATATCGTCACAAAATTACGGACCCCCTCCCCTTTACGAGTGTGACGTTATTTATGGACGTCCCTTATGGCATTGTAATGTGTTTCTCTTCCGCTTCATAGTTTCAGCTAAATGGCAACAACAACACTTTGTCGGCTGCGGAATCTTATGAGGTATGGACGCTTACATAGAACTTACTTATTCGTTTATATTAAAAGAAACTCGTTTAAAAACATACTAAGCTTAGCATGACTATAAAGAATTTTTTTGTAACTACCCATAAGTTCCATACCCTTCAATATTACGCCAACCAAATAAAAAAAAATTAAAAAGAGACTATCCGAATCTATTTTTGGCTTGTTTTTTTTTTTTTTTGTCCAAGTGATTCCTGAATCTAAGTTTGGCTCGTTTTTTTTCTGCCCTAGTCATTGCTGAATCTGGCTGATCATGTTGGTGTCGTGAGCACGGGGCTAAGTCAAAACGACATCAACAAGTTGCAGACGTCGCGTTTTCCCGCCAACCGCGGCCCATCTCAGCAGACGTGCAACATTTGTTTATCAGAGTTCGTGCGAGGGGAAGTAATGCGGAATCTGCCTTGCAAGCATCAGTTTCATCAAGCTTGTATTGACAAATGGTTGCAAGTAAGTATTAATTAAGAATTATCTTCCCCAAGCTTCCAAAATTAATCGGCTAGTACAGGGGTCTCCAAACTACGGCCCGCGGACCGGATGCGGCCCGCGAAGTCCTCTCATCCGGCCCGCGGAGATGGAGAACTTTTTGTCCAAGGAAAAAACGTTTGTTGGTGATGGCTGAGGAACTTTGCCCAGAAAAATAAAAGACATGACTGGAAGAAACTGGCCCCCGAACTGAAATTTGATAGTTAATGCGGCCCTCGGACTGAAAAGTGGAGACCCCTGGGCTAGTAGATCAACGTGGTTACAAGTATATGACTCAGAGGCGTCGCTAGGCGGGGGTGGGGGTGCGGACCGCACCGGGTGACAACAGTTGCAACATATATTAATATATAGAAGACATATGCTTTTTGCCAGTTCAATCAATGATAAATTTGAGTTAATCCAGGTATGTTATTAACTAGATACATATCTTCACTATTAACTGTATACACTTTAAAACTATCACCCGATGGAGGGACGGGGGGGGGGAAAGTAACAACAACTATAATATATAACACTATATTTTGGGGGGGGGGTGCGGCACCGGGTGACACCGGACCTAGCGAAGCCACTGATAAGACTAATTGGTATCCAGGGGTGGACTAGCCTGCTGGTCTACTGGGGAAAAATCAGGTGGGCCACCACAGGTAAAACAATGTGGGACCCCAGGAAAAAAAATTGTGGGCCCCTTAAAGCCTCGATTTAAAAAAGAAATTGTCGCATTAATTTCCATCACGCTGAGTATGATCATCAGACTTTGAAGAAAAAGAAATGCTTAATGAAAATTTTAATCTGGGGTTGGGGCCCCTTTTAAAATTTCCCGGGCCTCTTGGACACAGCCGGTCTACCCCTGTTGGTATCTGCAGGCAGTGGCGTATGCAGAGGGTGTTAGTGGAGGGGGGGGGGGGTCGAGACGCGGACGACAATCCACAAATTCCTACGCCACTGTCTGTGGGGAAGTTCTGTAATTTATGTGCCGTGTTCAGGGGGGATCCACTCCATTCCCTTCTCTACTCTTCACTTGCCACAGAAATAAATCATAAGCTTGGTAGTCAAGGTGAATGTTTGTTGTTAAATCTAGTTTCCCATAGCAACCACAACATGCTTTATGTTCTCCCCCCACCCAGTCCATAAACAAAGTGTCGCTGTAATAAACACCTTTAAAACTTCCTTTTAAAAAACTTTACGGATCTCCGGGTTTTACATTTGAATTTGTGTTTAACAAAACACACTGTATAGCGAGGTTTTTTTTTAACAGTTTGTGGAGGCTTTTTTTTTAATTTCTTCTAATTCAAAGTTACTAAATTGAAAACTAGTTTGACAGGTCTATAGAGCAGTTTATTTCTTCTCCTCTACAGTGTAACGCATCGTGCCCTGTGTGTAGGTCTGACGTTAAGGTCAACTCTACACTACGGTAATCTGTGTTGGCATTATTTTAAAGTTACAAAAAAAAAAGAAAACTTTTATATGGGGTGTTGAGGATTTAAAATTCAGTGGAAATTTAGAATGTTTAAAATGAAATACCTGATGAAAAATTTAAACTATTAAATGTTTTGATTAAAAATAAGTCTCAGTTGAAAGTTAGAAAAGCTATTATTTTAAAACTGTTTGAATTATAGTATAAAATAATAAGAATTGTGACATCTACATCTGTTCAAATTATAAAATGTTTAGAACTCACATTATTGTGTAAAGACAATTATATTGTCTTTAAAACCATAGTAAAAACAACAAAGGCCATATTGTTTTTAACTGCATCGGGGAATGTGTTGTTATGTTGCTTCAGATTTCTAGATATCTTCAGTTGTTCATTTTTCAATTTACTTTATTATCTTATTAAAACATACACAATCAGTATCGTGTAATTAAAATATATTAGTTAGAGACTAAAATATGTTTCTTTAATTAACGTACTTACATCAATTGTGGGTCTCAAATAATGGCGTTACTTTTATCTTAATGCACATATTGTATATAATGAATTGTTTTTTAACAATGAATAACGTCAGTCCTTATGAAATTTGTGTCTTTGTCTCATTATTGTATGTAAACAAACCAACCAAAAACTATGCGTTTAGTTTACTAGATTACAGATAGGTTCACTAGATTACAGATAGGTTTACTAGATTACAGATAGGTTTATTAGATTACAGATAGGTTTACTAGATTACAGATAGGTTTATTAGATTACAGATAGGTTTACTAGATTACAGATAGGTTCACTAGATTACAGATAGGTTTACTAGATTACAGATAGGTTCACTAGATTACAGATAGGTTTACTAGATTACAGATATGTTTACTAGATTACAGATAGGTTTATTAGATTACAGATAGGTTTACTAGATTACAGATAGGTTTACTAGATTACAGATAGGTTTACTAGATTACAGATAGGTTCACTAGATTACAGATAGGTTTACTAGATTACAGATAGGTTTACTAGATTACAGACAGAGTACGATATTTTAGTGTGTGTTCTATATTGAAGTATATTCTCATTATGGAAATCGCTACCCTATATGCTCCTCAATCTAATGTCTACCTTACTATTGTTGAACTCAATTATTACCACGAAAAATGCAATATTATTTATATTAATCCTGTTACCTTTCATTCTAAGATATGGATGTGTTCAATATACGGTTTCACAATTTACAATTTTTTAATAATAAATTTATATTTCCAAAATTAAACATTGTTGTTGTTTTTTTTTTTTTTACGTTACTGAGATAAGTGAGAAAGTGACAATAATATATGAAACAAAAGAAACATACTTTCACAAATTCTAAAAATATTTTAGCCTATGAATAGAAGCTAAATATAGATCACCCTGGAGAGGAAATACGCACGTTGTTTATGCCCATTTCTGTGATGATATAAACGGCAGAGTAAAGCAAATTGGAAATTCCCAGATAGGCAAAAAAAAAGAGCCTCAGCTTAAAACGGAAACAAAAAGCACTTGGTCGTAATTCAGAGAACTCTAAATCTCGTTTTAACAAAAACTTTGTGTTAGAGGCTTATATGCTTGCAGTAGCACCAAGCCCATTTTCAGAAGAGGTGCGCTTTTTTCAGAAATTAGTTTCAATAAAATTTCAACTGATTTTCCAACTGCTGCATGCAAGGGAATAAAACAAAATTGCATTAAAAACGTTTTAATAACTAGCTTTTATGTAATAATGCCCTAAAAAGGAGAAAATAAATGATTTTCTTTACACTACAATTTAAATTACTATAAAGAAAAGTATTGGTAAAGCATTGGTAATGCCCACGGAAATATGTGATTTAGATTCCCAGTGGTTATCTTTGCACCTGGGATCAGCTTATTACTACTTGAATCTACCGGCTACGGTGTCCAGTGGCGTAGGCAGGGGGGGGGGGGGGTTAGGGGGGTCATAACCTCCCCATAGACCCCTCGGTATATATATATATAAAGTATGAGGGGGGGTGCAAATCAAAAGTTTGAGGGGGGGTGGTGCAAATCGAAAGTTTGAGGGGGGTGCAAATCGAAAGTTTGTCCCCGGGTAAAAATTGAAACCCCCAGCCCCTCCTTGAGACGATCCTGGCTACGCCACTGGCAGTGTCATTCGGAGCGCATCACACATGAGCACTTCAGCCCATACCGTCGTAAAAAAAAAAGTGCACACTATCAGCTCAGGGAGGTGTAAAACGTCCAGATTTGTAAAAATCTCGTGTTTTTTTTTTTGCACGATTACAATTCTTTCTCGTATACGAGAAAGTAAAAAAAACTCGCCACATGCATTCTTTAGTTCAACACTAGGCAAGTACAATTAAGGTGCCTCCCCATCACAAAATTGTCACTTTATTGTGCATCTTTACATCCTTCGTGGAACGGCATGGTCCAATGGTAGAGCGATTCAGACTTTTTTCCCGGGGGCCACTTAAAACTTTATGGGGTCGGATTAAACTTTCAAAAGTATATATTTTCTAAATAATAGTATAAATTCTATTTTTCGTTCAGGGTGTGTGTATGGGGGGGGTCGTTTTTCCCCATCAGACTCAGAGAAATGCCCCTTGCCCATTGTGGAGACAAAATTGACCGTAAACTGCCTTTGAAAAATAAATACATGACTTAACCTACTAGTTAGGAAACACATAGGAAATCCCCGATAAGGCATCAACAACAGCCGCGCCCAAAACAGAAACTGAAATCACTAGAATCAGGATATAAGTATCTGTTACTCTAGTTTTACAACTAAACCATCAGTTTGTCATACAAGTTACAACAAGCAGTCTTCTGGAGTACCACAAAATGGAGTTCAGAATATGGAGCGACGCCGGCGCGTGAGTATTTTTTTTTTACAGTGGATAGATTCTGTCAACAAATGGACAGTTGACAGTTAAGTAAGTTGTCAGATTCTGTCAACAAATGGACAGTTGACAGTTAAGTAAGTTGTCAGATTCTGTCAACAAATGGACAGTTGACAGTTAAGTAAGTTGTTAGATTCTGTCAACAAATGGACAGTTGACAGTTAAGTAAGTTGTCAGATTCTGTCAAAAAATGGACAGTTGACAGTTAAGTAAGTTGTCACTGTCAGATTCTGTCAACAAATGGACAGTTGACAGTTAAGTAAGTTGTCAGATTCTGTCAACAAATGGACAGTTGACAGTTAAGTAAGTTGTCAGATTCTGTCAACAAATGGACAGTTGACAGTTAAGTAAGTTGTCAGATTCTGTCAACAAATGGACAGTTGACAGTTAAGTAAGTTGTCAGATTCTGTCAACAAATGGACAGTTGACAGTTAAGTAAGTTGTCAGATTCTGTCAACAAATGGACAGTTGACAGTTAAGTAAGTTGTCACATTCTGTCAACAAATGGAAAGTTGACAGTTAAGTAAGTTGTCAGATTCTGTCAACAAATGGACAGTTGACAGTTAAGTAAGTTGTCAGATTCTGTCAACAGTTGTGCAGTTGACAGTTAAGTAAGTTGTCACATTCTGTCAACAAATGGAAAGTTGACAGTTAAGTAAGTTGTCAGATTCTGTCAACAAATGGACAGTTGACAGTTAAGTAAGTTGTCAGATTCTGTCAACAGTTGTGCAGTTGACAGTTAAGTAAGTTGTCAGATTCTGTCAACAAATGGACAGTTGACAGTTAAGTAAGTTGTCAGATTCTGTCAACAAATGGACAGTTGACAGTTAAGTAAGTTGTCAGATTCTGTCAACAGTTGTGCAGTTGACAGTTAAGTAAGTTGTCAGATTCTGTCAACAGTTGTGCAGTTGACAGTTAAGTAAGTTGTCAGATTCTGTCAACAGTTGTGCAGTTGACAGTTAAGTAAGTTATCAGATTCTGTCAACAGTTGTGCAGTTGACAGTTAAGTAAGTTGTCAGATTCTGTCAACAGTTGACAGTTGAAGTTGTCAGATTCTGTTCCCACGTGGTGCTTCTAGCTAACAATGAATCCATCTCCACCAAATCCAGGATGTCGCTAGAGTCTGAGTGTCTGGATTACATTCACCGTTATCAGAGAGATTATGAGAGGGAGCAAACAAGAAACGACTTTAGGAGAGTTTTTTTTGGGGAGTCTAGCTTTGAAGTCAGCGGAAACAGACGAGCACAAGTGACACATAAAGCAGCGAGTCTGTCTGAGTCCAGTAATACAGCACGTCCACCTAGAGAAGAGAGGAACACAAATCCAACGTCTCAAATTTTGCACCCACAAGAATCTATATTTTTAGATAATTATATCCAGGTGGGTTAAAGTAAACAATATTTGTAATTTAACTATGCTATTTGTGTATCAGCTGTGAACGTCAAACACATATCAGCCTCTTTTTTTATAAATGAAGATGTACATGTAAAATGTAAGACCCCCCCCCCCTTTTTTTTTAAATAAAAGTAACAGCACTATTGTAGACAACACTTAGAGAAATATTTGTGATTGAATAGTTTTGCTTTCTATTTCAGTTTTGTTTTGTATTTTGAAATATGTATATATATATATATATATATATATATATATATATATATATATATATATATATATATATATATATATGTATATATATGTATATATATATATATATATATATATATATATATATGTATGTATATACATATATATATATATATATATATATATATATATATATATATATATATATATACATACATACATATGTACATATATGTATGTATGTATACACATACATATATACATATATATACATATATATGTATGTATATACATACCAGTAGCGTACGCAGGGGGGGAGCAGGGGGAGCGGCCGCTCCCCCTCTGGTCATTTTCAGCAAAGTGGCGCCTTTTTGGAAACTTTTAAAACTCAGTTTTAAACAATGATATTTGTTAAAAATATTTTTGGCCGGCACATCTATGTAAATCAAAAGATTTCTTTTCACTCAGCAAT